>NC_135013.1:25142801-25442801 GCF_051020955.1 Megalopta genalis | reverse complement strand
TAAATTGAACATCTTCTCCATTTTCATGCTCGATTGTTTCTTCGAGAAATGGTTTCGATTTCTTGATCGTCCATTTCCTCGTACTCGAACGGATTGGACGTGTGCAAAAATCTGTATATAATCCAAAAAAGAAATAATTTGTAATTATTCTCATTAGTTTCAATAGAGCGTGAACAGTTGAAATATTGACATGCTTGTATCACGGTATGCTACGTGGCACGTGCCATTTAGCCAACATTAGCCAGCAGCAGCCAATTTTTATTTTGTTATTAACGTAAGGCGTTGCTCTTCGAAATGCGATCAAAGCGAGCACCGAACTGCCATTTTGGCATTATTATTAGGTGATTTCTCCAACATTAGCCAACAGCAGCCAATTTTTATTTTGTTATTAACGTAAGGCGTTGCTCTTCGAAATGCGATCAAAGCGAGCACCGAGCTCCACCGAACACATAATTCAAAACTGAAATGAAAATTCAACGTATTCAATCGGACGTGACTCAAAAAACGTGAGAGATAAAAAAGCGTCCTGGAACGTAATTTGAGTACATGCTAAGACGTTAAATTTTATAAAAATTATTTATTTTCGAAGAACAAAATAATTATAAATTTAGGATGATTTGGAGGTGGGCTACTTCGAAGCCATATAAATACATAAATATATAATATAAACATAAAAAAGATAAAAAAGTAAAAACAGTAAGCGACACGTTTAATTGGCCACCAGTGAATAAATTACGGGGATTTATAAAAGCGGCATTTTTCCGCTTATCGTATGGAAACCGACTGCTGTGCGTCGGTCGCGCGTCGAGGGGCTCGCCCTGTGAATTAATCGTGCCGGCCATAAATTCTCGCGTAGCACGTGGAATGTCCGGCTTTCGAGCGATATGGGTGTCGGCCGAATCTTTTTAACTAGCCGTGCCCTCGCGAGCATGGCCACGGGATTGGCCAGTGATCGAACGAAAGACGTAAACATGTTTTCCTTTTGCGCGAACGACAATCTCGTTGCGATTATGTATACGCGTGTCATCGAAGTTGCCGGGCGTTGCCAGTCCCGTATAAAAGACAGCCCCGATGGAAAAGAACCGTGTATTTCTCCGTGATAGAACGCGGCGAGATGAAGGACGATCTGAAGGTAAAGGCGGCTTAGGCGAGGCGATCGGGTCCCGTTCATTCACGGTTTCCTTCGTTCCAGTATCTCTCGGGATTCGGTTGCGACTTCTCCAGCGAGGACGACCGCTGTCCTGGTGCTCTGCCCGTCGGCCAAAACAGCCCCCAAAAATGCCCGTACGGGCTGTACGCCGAGCAATTGTCCGGCACAGCGTTTACCGGTTCGTAGTACATTAAGTAAAAAGAAAGGGGCACCCGGAATTCCGATTCTAAAGTCCCACGGTTATTTTTCTTTTTATTTTATTATACTTATTATATATTATTATTTTTATATTATCATTATATTTATTTTTATTATTTTTATTATATTTATTTTATATTATTTATTTTTATTATTTTACTTTATATTATTTATTTTTATTTTTTTTTTATTCATTTGACCATACTTGTAATATATTATTATAATATTATTATTATATTTATTTTTATTATTTTTATTATATGTATATTTACTTATTTTATTATTTTATTACCTATTTTTTGTTTATTTATTATATATATATGTAATGTTATTTATTTTTATTTGTTTATTTATTTGTTCATACGAGCCATAGAGAGCTAGCTATTGCACAATATAAATGGATAAGAAAATAATAATCGAGCATACAAAACTAGAACAACGAACGTTCGATTCGAATACTCGTTCGCAATAAAATGTTAACTTCGATTAGATCGTGTTGGTAATTTTGAGGGTGAAAGGTCGGAGACTGAAAGGAGTCCTTTAAACTTTATTGCAAAAGTAATTTCGGTTGTACAAATAGACAGCTTACAAAAACGTCCGAGATTACTTTCGCAACAACCCGACAAGCAGCGCCGAGTTCGATCGCGATCCATCAACGCATCGCGTTACCAGCGACTGTTCGTGTCAGTCGATCTCGACTGTGTTCTGGAACTTCTTGTGCCGATTTCTAGAAACTCTATTCGCGAAACGCGTGACGTCGAACGCATCTTCTTCGCTGTGTGAGAAATATTTTCAAGACCGAAAAAAGATGCGTCGGAG
Organism: Megalopta genalis; assembly: GCF_051020955.1. Taxonomy (NCBI): domain Eukaryota; kingdom Metazoa; phylum Arthropoda; class Insecta; order Hymenoptera; family Halictidae; genus Megalopta; species Megalopta genalis. Next base: position 25,440,634 of record NC_135013.1, on the reverse strand, counting down.
CACGTTCGTTGCCCCGGATGGAACGTGTCTCGAAGGCGACGAGATCAAATCTGACGAATAAATAACATTCCTGACTAATATAATAAATAATATACAGGGTGTCCTAAAATTATTGGAAACTCTGGGAACTGAGGGGTTCATGAGGTCATTTGAAGCAACTTTTTCCTTAGCGAAAATGCGATCCGCGGTTTCATTTACGAGTTATTAACGAAAAACAGTGACCAATGAGAAGCGAGATCAGCTGGCGCGTGGCGGCCGAGCCAATGAACGTAACTGGACTCTGCGCGCTCGTTGGCTGCGCCGCCTCGCGCTAGCCGAGCTCGCCTCTCATTGGCCGGCGTTTTTCCTTAATAACTCGTTAACGATGCCTCGGAGAACATTTTTGTAAAGGAAAAAGTTGCTTCAAATGATCTCAGGAACCCCACATTTCCCGGAAGTATCATAATTATGGGACACCCTGTATATAATGAATAATCGTAGCTCCCCGGTCCTCGAACAAACGTTCCTGGTTCTATCGAATTCGACCGTCCGCCGTCCACGACCCCTTCGTCCCCGTCGCAGGGCCATCCGGACTCGAGTACAACTGGGACACCGTTCGTCCGACGCCGAATCAGGTGAGTGAGCGTTTGTTTCTCTTCGTCGAGTGGGTTCCCGAAAGCTCTGATTTTCAGCTGAGATGGAAGCCGTTCGACGTGCCGAGCAGACAAGCCGCGGAGGTCGACTTCGTCGACGGATTGCGCACGATTTGCGGCGCCGGTGACTGTCGCGTGCGACAAGGGATCGCGATCCACGTGTACCTCTGCAACGCGTCGATGGGCGACAGGGCGCTCTACAACGCCGACGGCGATTTTCTGATCGGTACGCGCCGGCCCTGGAAGGCCCGATCGCAGCCGCGCCGGCGATCGCGCTCGTAGGATCCTCTTCGGCGTGGTCAGGAAAAGTGGCTACGCGAGGAGTGGGGGCAGACGACGCATGCGCGGGAGTCCCGCGCAGCGGCGTGACGCGTCTACGGGGCGGCACCTACAGTGGCCCACGAAAGCGTTCGTACACCTTTTAAAACGCAATGACTTTTTCAAAACAGAACTAAATGACTTGAATTTTTTTTAGATGATAGGTTGCCGATGATTGAAAAGCTTTCCTTTTTAATTTTGTTATTGCTCGGAATGAAAAGAGGAAATTAAAAACCTTTGTTTTTAATTCTTTTATCTGAGCCTATAATGAAAATTTAAAAAATGAGTCGAACTACAGACGTCGAAAGATTTTCAAAACTGCAGATTTCTTACAGTTTTTTGTGAAAATCGTGATAAAACTGCGATATTTTTTAATTCGTAACAACGTGAACCGATTTCGATATAATTTTCAACGTGTACGTAACTTATCGAGATCTACGAAAGACATTTGCCAAGTTTTCGTAACTGGCTCAGATAAGAAAGTTAAAAATCGACAAATTTCTATTTCTTTGTCTTTGCAAGTAACAGCGAAATTAACACTAGATTTACGGAGCACAAAAAAACAGCTGTCTTATATTGATTTATAAAAATAACAATAAGACATTTTTATTCTGATTTTTAACAAATGTTACGGTAACATTTTCCGTAAGCAACATATAAATTGAATAAATAACTCATAAATGTATCTTTACGATACGAATAATTGTAAATGAAAGAATTAGTGACCCGTCATTTAGCAATCCAGTTTCGCAAATCTAGTGCTAAAAAACAAAATCATTTCAGTCGTCGTCACTTAGTCTAGTTTTAAAACAATTATCGCCGCGTCGTCGTCATAGTTCAGAATTGTAACGTTCACCCGGTAGACACGCCACGCCGCTGCGCAGGACTGCCGCGTACGCGTGGTCCGCCCCCCACTCCTTGCGTAGCCTATTTTCTTGACTACGCCGATCCCCTTTTTAGCCATAGTTGTGTGCGTTTGTCGCAGTGCCGCAACTGGGCGCGTTGCTGATCACCACCGAGTTCGGCAAGATCCGATGCGAGCCGAACGAGATATGCGTGATCCAGCAGGGCATGCGGTTCCACGTGACGGTGTTCGGCCCGTCCCGGGGATACATTCTCGAAGTGTTCGACGGCCACTTTCAGCTGCCCGAACTGGGTCCGATAGGTAATCGCGGAATCTTCTCGAGCGAGAAATCGTTTTTTTTTTCAAACGGCCTGTCGCTATCGTTTTGCCGGGCAGGAGCGAACGGTCTGGCGAATCCGAGGGACTTTCAAACACCGGTTGCCCGATACGAGGACCGTGAGACCGGTTACAAGATTCTCGGCAAGTTCCAGGGCAAGTTGTTCGTCGCCGAGCAACGGCACAGTCCCTTCGACGTGGTGGCCTGGCACGGGAATTACGCGCCGTTCAAATACAATCTCGACAGATTCATGGCCGTTAATTCGGTCTCTTTCGATCATTGCGTAAGTATCGCGATTGTTCCTGGCCGAGTCGATCGGCGAGACCGACGGATCGTTTTTCAATTCCAGGACCCCTCCATCTTCACCGTTCTGACGTGCCCGTCGTTGAAAACGGGAACAGCGGCGGCCGATTTCGTCATCTTCCCGCCCCAATGGTCCGTGCAGCAACACACTTTCCGCCCGCCCTATTACCATCGTAAGTGAAAACGTGTATCCGTGTCTCGTTCGGAACAAACGAATTTCAGAAACACCCGTTCCCTTTTCTTTGTGCTTTTTCACTTTCTCGCTTAGCCGGCCAGCCGGTTGCCCGGTTGCCCGCTTTCTCGGTTTCCCGCTTTCCCGCTTTCCCGCTGAAACGTAAATAACGAGGCGCGGAATAAACCGCTCGGTTCGTTCCGTCCTTTGCTCTTCCACCGCGGTAACGCTGTCAATTGAGCGATTCGCCGGCGAGTGCCCCCCCCCCCCCAGCCCGGCCGCGGCTCGCCATGCTAGACCGCTTCTAAAAATCGCAGTGCCGCGAGACATCGGTGAAAACTTGAAATTTTCTCCAATTACATCGATCGACTTCCTTTTTCTTTCGCGACGATAATTCTTGCGTTTCTTGCGCCGGCGAACGTGCAATTCCATCTCCCGTCCCCTTCCGCCGTCGGCGATCGTCGGTGGTCGTCGGTGATCGCCGGCGATCGCCAGCTGCTAACCTCTCTTTTCTATTTTACCGTTCTCCTCGTCGCTGAATGGCCGTGTATCGGCGCATCTGCGCGAGCGAGAGCACCCCCTGACGGCCGACGACTTTGACCCTCAGGAAATTGTATGAGCGAGTTTATGGGCCTCGTGAAGGGACGCTACGAAGCCAAAGAGGAAAGTTTTCATCCGGGCGGAGCGACGCTGCATTCGATTATGACGCCTCACGGGCCGGATACGCGCTGTTTCGAAACCGCTTCGAACCGCGAACTCGGGCCCGTTCGCATCGCCGACGGGACCATGGCTTTCATGTTCGAGACTTGTTACAGTTTGGTGGTCACCGAATGGGCGACCACGGTCTCCAACAAACTCGACCGCGATTACAACAAGTGCTGGGAACTTCTTGAGAAGCACTTCGAACCGAACGCCAAGCCCGAAACCACCGAGCCTTGATCGCTCGTAATCGTTTCCCTCGGATGTGTAACGTTCCGTGACCAAACATCATCTATGTTCTATGTATGTTTCCGTACGTGTAAACTATGCTCCAGTAAATAAATGTTAAGCGAGTATTACGTGCGATTGCTCACAGCCTTCGGATTATTCCATAAATTGACTCTGATCGTAGCACGCGAGACGACCCGTCGAATTTACGTATGGTCGCATAAGATAATTTGCCACATTGATTGCTCAATGTGGCTACAAATAACTCGTACCGCTTTAACCATAAGATACGATGAAAATGTCGGCAAGAATCTATTGCGTTATAATATTTAAATTTAGCGCTGTTCTCCGTAGCGGCAGAATGGTCAAACTGGTAGCCAATTACCGGCTGAGAAAAGCGTCAAGCCGAGTATTGATGGCGTCGCTCGTGGCAATACGCTGAAACTGATAGTCGATTACCGACGCAGGGAAACATCATGACGAGTGTACTGGTGGCCAAACGCTCAAACTAGTAGCGCCAATTACTGACTGAGTAAAGCGTCAAGCCAGAATACCGGTGGTGCCTCTGGTGGCAAAACCGAGAATTGCTGATTTCAAATCTTGATCTATGTATAATCTACGGTTGTGCAACTGTCGTGCAACGTACAATATACACTTCCGTTTTTAATTTGTGTTTAACCTAGAACGAGTCTGGCGAATTCATTTTTCAACGCAATTGAATATTTTCATGAAGATTTCAGTGAAATAATTAAACATGAAAACTGCTCCCGATCCAAAAGACATACAGGTATCGCATGTTATTTTTTAATAGTGCAAATGTAAATATTAGCTTTATACATTATAACCTTAACAGAACCATTTTTGATTCTAATATGAATAAAATGCGTCGTCTTTTAACCTTTAAATGAATAAAATGTATGTAAAATGGAATGTAATAAGCCTTTTCGTATTCTGATTTTATTCCCGTAAATTTATATGCATACATGTATTTTGTAATTATGACAAATTTATTTTAATAATTATTTTTTTAGGAATTTCAATTTAAACAGTCGTGCATATCCCAAATTTTAGATGCATATACAACTGTGCCAATTGCCTGCAGTCTTGTTACTGTAGACAAGAAGAGGGGTTTATTATATGTAGGTCAAAATAATAAGATCGTTGTATTAAAACCTGGAGAAGACAGTGATCCAGAATGGAAAATCGAACTGGAGACAACAGTAATTATTTGTAAATTAATACTTAACTGTGATTGTTCCTACTTAGCAGTAGTACCACAAGGACCGTCTGTTTTAATTTACGATGTACAAGCCCTTAGCAAAACCGTAAGTGACAAACGTAGTATCCTAAACTTTATGAAGTAATATTCTAACCTTTGCAATTATTTTACTTTTAGAATTTACGTTTATTACACGAAATCAGGATTAGTACATCGGGCATGGAGGTCTTTGCAAACGATGTACATTGGAACCCAACTGTCCCAGGAATGTTATGTACAGTAGCTAGTGATTACACAATCGGTAGTTTCCAAATAAAAGATGAGAAGTCAATAGAGTTGAAAGCTTTAGAAAGATTAAATGGACTAGATGCCTTGAGCGCAGCTTGGAGTCCTAAAGGGAAACAAATAGTTATTGGTTGCAAAAATGGAAGTATTGTACAATTGAAACCAGACTTGAAAGTAGCTAGAATGTTTCCTGGTCCTACTCCATACATTGGAGAAGTTGTTTCCATTTTATGGATCAGCAATTATCAGTTCTGTGCTGCTTACTTAGGTAGCGAACAGAGGATCAATGTTCTTATAGTTGATGCTCCTAAAGGCGAAACAAACGCCACTTTTACGTGTTACGAAGATATCACATATGGATTAACATATACGGAAGGAGAAAGAATGCCAACACGTTACTTCTTCGATCATGTGCCAGAATGGGGTTTAATTATTGCTGCTAGTAGTAATAGCAGTGAAATTGCAGTATTGGGATCCACGGATGGAGGTGCCACTTGGTATCAATGGCAACTAGTTGATAGCCGCAGGGCTCAATTGCCGTTTGTTCATACTACGGAGAGTTACCCAGTAGGCTTAGCTATAGATAAATCTCCTGTCAGAAAATTACAATGGGGAGCTGATTCTATTTTACCTATTCCAGTTCCTATACTACATATTCTGGCAACGTCCGGTCAACTCTGTAGTTTTCATATGGTGAATTTGACACCCAATTGTCCTTCTATTAACATTCCACCTACAGAAATTGTTCTACCTCCACCGCAACAACATTTCAATCCCATTTTGACAGACACATCCCTTGTCATGAATGGTGTGATAACAAGTACTCCACGTCCAAAGCAAATGGAAAATGTTTCCGAACGGCAGAAACCGGCTCCTACAAGAGATATCTTCGAGAAGATGTCTCTTTTACAGCACCCACCTGAAAAACTACAGGAGCAAAATGTCGAAACTTCAAACGTGGAAGTTAAGGTAGAACCACCCAAAGAATCCCATTCGCAGGAGCCTCTAAAACCGGATATTAAATTGGCACCAGTTAAAAAAGCAGGTTCACAAGATCCTGTGCAGGAGCAGAAAGCAACTATTGAGGATGAGACTAGAGATATTCGCGCTTATATAGAGGAACATAATTTATTTGAAAAAGAATTGCGCAACCGATTGGAATTACAAACTTGGGATTGCGGCACAGAAGAGGAACGCCGAAAACTTGTAGATACCTCTAATATAGTCGATCAATTTCTTAGAGAATTGAGAGATACGACGAACAGTTTATCAAGCGATATCGCATACTTAAAAGCATTGCTGCTGCAATCGTTTGCTTGGGTCGAGGAAACCAAATCTAAAAATTCAGCCAGCATGGATTTTACTACTAGAAATTGTGGAGACAACAATAAGATATCTGATCTACAAAAACTATATTATTATACTCAAACGCAACTTGACCAGGCTAGTAAGATCTTAGATTTGGAATGGTCTGATCATAAAATTCAAGAAAAGTCGCGAATGAAAATTCCCCATTTGGAGTGTGTGTATCAGAATCTTATTCTGCATAATAAAATCATTCGGCAGGAAAAGAGCAAAGTAGAGCAACTGAAAAAACAGTGGAAATTACTTACCCGTAATAACAATATATTTGGATTGAATCGTTCATTATCAAATTTAAATATAACGTCGCCAAAATCATCGATTTCTCTTCCAAGAAATGCAGGAATCATAGAAGCACGTTGTAAAACTATCGCATCAAAAACATTGAGTTTTACTCAAAGCAAGCAAATTAAGCTGAGGGAATATTTATCTAATTCCACTCCTAGAATTATAAAACCTGTAAATCCGTCACCGATTCAACATCGTTTGGAAGCAACTCTATCTTCATTGGCATCGCTGAATACTACACCCATTGAGATAAAAAACAAGGTAGAATCACCTACCTCGAAACAAACTCCGGTTGCTAAACAGACCACCACTGAAAAGCCAAAACAACAAAGTCCTTTAGCTTCTCTGAATAGCATTGTTGCAAGAATCGGTACGAATGAAATCAATAATGTACCAACGCAAAGTAAATCACAGACAAAACAACCCGCTTATACTGTGGCTTTCCCTGTTACAGCTGGAGCTAAACCCCTACAGACAGAGAAAAAGTCAAGTCCACCAGTGACTCTTGCCACAAATCAAATTAGTAAATCAAACGATAATGTTACATCAAGCCAAGCTAATACTCTAATTCTTAATGTTCCAAGTTCGATCAAGTCATTCCCTAAAGTTGATTCCATCACGTTTGGTACACCAGGACAGAAGCCTGAAGAAACTATTTTACAAAAATTTACACCCAAAGAATCTGGTACCAAACCTAGCAAAGATATTGTATCGAGTAGTGATCCTACAAAAGTACAAAGCAACTTATTTAATACCGGTACATTGAAAGATGTATTGTCAACAGATACATCCTCGACAAAAGTACAGGAAATCAATTTGAATGCTTCGTTGAAATTTGGGCTTGCAACGACAACGACGCCAATTACAAAAACCGACGCTGCAGCCACATTCAGCTTCGCTACTCCGAATGCTGCAGCTGTAATCGTTAAGAGCACTTCGCAAACTATGATGCCACAATCAACGGTCGCACAAACATTTTCTTTTGCTTCAAAACCATCAACTCCTACAAGTTCATTTAGCCTGAAAATACCACAGACAGCAACAACAGCGCCTCAGACACAAGATTCGTTGAATTTAACTGGTTTATTTACAGGGTTGCAGAGCAACAATCAAACATCTGTATCTAGCAATAATATGAATGCCGATTCAAAGTTCAATTATAAACCTACATTTGGAACACCTGGCTGTCAAATGGGTCTGTCATTGGGGCAAATGTCTATTGGTCTGGCGAATGAAACTCCTAGATCAAAAACTATTACAGTCGCTCCCTCGGTTACTATTGAAAAAGTTGCTTCTGCAGAATCGAAAGCTCCTACTTTTCCTAGTTCTGTGGAAGCTGTACCTGCAACTACTGCTACTACCGCCATTACTACTCCTTCATTGTTTGGAGATCAATCTGGCACATCAAATGTTTCTATATTTGGTGGGATGTCGAGTTCTACCACGCCAACCACATCAACCGTTGCTGCTACAATCAGTGGCACAGGCTTTGGCAGTCAAACTGTAACAACAATGCCTATGTCGATATTTGGTGACTTCAAAACCACTCCCACAACTAGTACAGCTACGGTCACAACAACATCCAGTACTGCCTCTTCGTTTCAAACTTCTCTACCACAACCCACTTTTGGAGAGGCTGCCACAAATTTGTCCCCTGCAAATGCTGCCAGCGTTAACAGCAGCAGTACTCCATCTACATTGACCTTTGACACCGCGACAACAACCTCTGTTACTTCACCGTTTGGGAAACCATCTGCTCTTGCAATGAACACTCAATTTCCAAATACACCAACCGTTTCTTCTGCAGCAAACACCTTTGGAAAACCAATTATCAGCCCTGCTTCCATACCTTTTGGAAGTTTTACGAATACATCTATATTCGGCGGTGTGCCAACTACTTCAGCGAATACTTCAATCTTTAGCGGAAGTAACACTAATTCCATTTTTGGTGGAAACACTCAAGCGTCGCCTTCTGGTTCCATCTTTGGAGGAAATGCATCTACAATGAACAACTTTAGTACGCCTCCGAAATCTCTTTTCGACAATAACGCTCAAAAATCTGGTTTAATATTTGATGGAACTCAGAACACTGAGTTCGCATGTAGACAGGCAGTACATTTGCAGACAGGTAATATATTTGGAGGTAGTACTTCCTCGATGGGCATGGAACAACCTGTACTAGGTGCACAATCCGGTTTTGGACAAGCACCTGCGTTTGGTTCCAAGCCAGTATTTGGGTCAGCACCATCATTTGGTTCCTCGAAGCCAATTTTTGGTGATACATTTGGAGCGGTAGCGTTTGGAGCTACTGCATCTCCTCCAGGTAACGAATTTAGATCATTACTTTCTGTACATTCTTATTTATAAAAACTAATGATACGAATTAAAATAGCTTTCGGAAGCCCACCGCCAATGAGCAGCCCTCCACCAATAGATAACAACGTATCTAAAGTTTTTGGAACCGTAGGAGGTAATAGTACGTTTGAATCTTTGGCTACTCAATCAGGCGGGCTCACTTTTAGTAGTTTAGCCCAAAAGAGTCCAGAAGCAGAAAGACCTCCGTCGTTCAGCGGGTAACTAGATAACGATTTCAAACCTAAAAACGTTGTAGCTATAATTTATAAATGATTTACCAACTAACGTGATTTTTTTTTTTTAGTGGAAGCTCTTTCTCGAGTTGGCGGTAGTATATCAATATCTAGGTTGAACACAACAGTCAAAATTTCCATACAAACTATTCTTTTAATGAAAGAATCTCAACATCCCAATCAATTAAAATCATGTATTTATAATGTCTTGTTATTAGTAACGTGGCAAACGATGATGATTTTAAAACCATCTTTCAGAATTGTATTATACAAACATAGAATGTGATTTAGTTTATTTCGGATTTATTTACAAGAAACGAATATTGTATAAAACATTCTACCGTTATATAAAAATATCATTAGATACCTCTCTTCACTGGTTTTGGTGCTATCGACACTTTGGTCGGTTTGCAAAGATCAATGACACACGGATCGTCGAGTGCCGCCGATGGTACGAGAAGTGCAAGAGATATTTCTACGTTGCACGCTTCCATCCAAACTTGATGAGACAACAGAACGGTGGTCTTCAGTCTGTAGTCATTTTGTTCCGTATTCTGTAACCGTAGATCGGACTGTCGTGGCAATAATAACTGGACTTGTTGATCAGGATGTCTCAGTTTAACACGGAGTATACTTGGGTCTCTCAAGTTCAACAGTTTAGCTGTTAACGGGATGCCTAGTAGAAGACCCCCGGTGAATTTCAATGCGGCGTCAGCATCGCCTCTAGGTTCTTCTATAATGGCTCTGCAGAATCGCGTTGACACCGATGGTCTTGGTAGTCGTTCCTCACCTTGTGCGGCAGGTGTTAAAAGCAACGGTAATAGTAACCGCGTCAATGATCCTGGTTTAACATCAGCCAATGTCGGGATTTGAAGTACAAGAGCTCTAGAAAACGTCGGCAACTTGGACGTATCTTGCGGTAGGGTGTCTGCTTCAGAAAGAAAGTATCGTGTCAGTGGAAGAGCACTTCTTCCAGTCACGCTTCTTGTGACTCGTATCAGTTCAACTGCCAAGGCTTTCAGCCACAAGTCAATGGCTAGCATCGTATCGATTTCAGCTAGTCCACTGAACAATCGTTGCAGCCTAAAAATTTTATTTGTTAAAAAAACTATCACTCTATAGGTAATGATAAAAAATGTGAAATATTTTATACTTTTGAGTATTCCGAAGAAGAACCGAAATGTTGGTCGTAGTGTTTGGGAATGGACTGGTTGATATCGAATTTGCAGACGACATTGAGAATTCTTTTAAAACGGATTTTAGAAGCAACAAACAACGTATATAAAGAGCGGTGAATCGCGCTGCTCCTTCCATACGATAGTCCATTTCTGCCAGACGATCTAAATCAATGGCTGCAGCTTCTAGGAGCTGAGTATGAACTCTACCACTCGGCCTTGCATTTTCGACGCCTGTGACTACCTTTTCCAAAAATTCTTTTCCTCGCTCGGTCTCCTCATCAGTTTTATCATCCCTTTCAAAGCCTGGTCCGCTGGTTATAGCTGGCCGTAATCGTGGAACTAGATGCGGCATTGTGTCCCGCAAATAATGATAGTGTTTAGATGTGTGCTCTGTGAAAAGAGCGTGCATGCTTGGACAATGGAACGCCGCGTTAAATATCATCACCAATACGCTTGCATCTATTATTTATAGTTACGGATTTTGTCAAGAAAATAGTACTGTAGTAGAATAGTTATTATGTAGAAGAAGACTTATTATGTAAACATAGCTACTAAAAGGATACAAGAGGGTTCATCAACATCCGGTTCCGGTGTGTCAAAGAATGGATGTCGACCAAGAAGCTGGGGTACTAAAGGCAATGTCAAATATGGATGCGATGCTCCTAATGCTGCTAAGCAGCTTCTAATACTCTCTCTATCTTGCGGATAACGAGTTAAGTTTTCAAGAAGACGGTTTACACACATATGCAAACAATTTCTTGTAGCTAGCCGGCTGGCAGCTAAAGTGGCGTGCAGACCTTCTCGTACCTCACCTGAGAAATCTTCTAGCGCACCTAATATCGTTTCCAATTGATCCTCACGAAGCGTTACGCTTGCAGATATTCTCCTTAATGACTCGATAGCTCTCAACCTTACATCTTGAATTTCATCATTGAACATATCTACCATAAAGTCCAGAGCAACCCTAGCTATGTTCGGTTGTTCTAAGGACAGCGTACAAAGCGCCTCGACTGCTGCTGTTCGCACCTGAAAATAATTCATTATACAAGTTGAATATATTAATTCCTGTAAACATATAGAAAAGTAGTATGCTACCTCCAAAAACTCGTCTTCCAAACCGTGAATAAATGCACCGCAAGATCCACTCTTTTCTTCGACTTCTGGCCGGTCTGCTTCCACGATTTTTTGTTTCTTGTCTAATGCTTGCTCTATGTGTCGTTGAGATACCCCTTTCATTGAGCCTAGAAGCGTCATTGCCGAAGTTCTGACTCTTGGTGATAAATCGCCCATAAAACTGCAGATTTGAGAGAATGCACAGTCTACCATGCGTGTGTCTTCTCCATCTGAACCCATAATCATGCTGGAAAACAATTCAATTAATACAAGTTTAGAGTAATTTTGTATTAAAATTAAATTTAAGTAGTACTTCTCAGGATATTCTCTTCCTAACAGCCATATCAATTTTAAAACAGCGCGTCGAACGATCTCGTAGTCATCCCTAAGCGCGGCACAAGCTTCTCCAAAGAAACTTGCCGGCAGTCTGCATCCCCTATGAGAATGAAGCTCTGCCATTGTTTCGAATGCTTGAGCACGAACTCTTGGATCCTGAGAACGTGCATAGTTGCCAACAAATATTAATGTGTCATCTGCAGTATTTGCAGTCAAGTATCTACCAATGATAGAAAGACAACGTGTTTGCACACCATGCCAGGTGTCTGGTAAGTGTTCACGAGCAATTTTTAAAACAAGATTCCTAAAAGAATATCAGTTTTTTAATTGTAACACAAAAATAAATGTATGTGTGTATGTATGCTATGAAATACCTATGAAAATCTCCTAATTTTAACAAAGTTGCTAAGCCTTGACTCTTTACTCTATGGGATTCTTCATTTCTCAAAAGCTCAGCAGTTTCATTGACAATCCTTGTCTTCTCTGTAGAATCATGTGTTACTTCTCCTAGTTCTGCAAATATCCAAAGTATTTTAGCTCGAACTGCAGCTTCTGTTTCAATGGCAAACCTTTCTGATAACTTTTTTACAACTGTTGGAACTTCCTCTGGGGGAATGTAAGCTATAGTATCAGATATACGGACAAGAAGCTGTAAAGCATCATTGCCACATTTACATTTCTCTAGACATTCTATGTAAGCTAGAGCAGAACTTCCTTCTGTTCCATTCTTACTCCCTGATGTAGAAGCTAAACGTAGTGTTTTCAACCTTTTTAATGGTGGCTCGGTTACAACCTACACAAGATATCATTGAACCAACAAATGAAATTTAAGAAACATTAAATAAGAGACAATATAGTATACCTGACTCTGTGTAAACTCTGCTAAAACTCTTTTCTTGATTAAAGCTGCCATATTAATAAAATATCGTACATTTGTTTATTAGAAAAATAGAAGCCAGGTTATGTTCTCTAATGCTTATGATTATCCACACTATGATTTTAGGTGTTTATAAATCTAAAAAATAAAACTGATTTTATTATATAAAATTCGAGAATTATCGCATATGTATTAACATAAATAATACCTACGCTGTTAATATCTAATTGTATTTACATACTCTTTATGTAAATCGTTTACAAATACGCAAACCTAAGAGAATAAATTATAAGGTTATGTTATGTCAGCTGATCGTGTAATTTTATGCTTGCACGATCATTGAAAATAATGAATATGATGAATCATTTTTCATTATAACTAACAATGTAGATAGTACTCCATATGGAAAGTATTATGATTTTTCTTACTCATACAAAATTATTCCCTTAAAAATATCATCTAATTGAATTTGGGTATAATTTATATTAGAAAATGTTAAAAAATCTCGTAGTTATCATTTTTTATGCTTCACTGAGTGAATATTGATATTGATTTTCTTTCAATTCGGTTTCTATAAATATATTTTTATAACGTCTAATACAAATATATTTATCAATGTAATTCCAACATTTGAAATATTGCAAACCATTAAAATAGGTATAAATCAAAAATATTCTTCAAGTGTAAATAATACATGAAGTTGACAATCACACAATCTGTCAATTTGACAAGCTTGTCTGGCACTAACATGGCTGCCGAGATCAATAGAAAACTGTCATAATACGTTTCGTTCGTAGTTGGTCGGCGTTATTAGATTCTTCAAAATGTTTCGCCGAAACGTTTCTTTGTGAATATGTATATTCTTTAAACTGTAAGAAAGCTTCTTTATATTTTCGTGACAATGCCGTAATTTCGATCGTCGTAATAATAGGTGAAAGTGTTCTGAATAATTGTTGACCCGTAAGTAGAGGGTGATTCACAACAATGTAATGCGGCATTAGAAAGATAACATGTTTTTTAACGATTGACGGATATCAGAGATATTGTATAAGTTCCTAATATTTCGGACGAATGTTAATGAAGCATCTGTCCTGAATATTAATAAGAAATAAACTTCCAAATACACTTTATACATTTACATTACTTCTTGTTACACAAGAGAGTGCCTATTTCTACAATTGCTCTTGATATTTCTGGATTTTAGTAGGGAATACATCAATATTAATCGAGGAAACTATTGAGTTTCCATTGCGTGACATTTTAATATGGACTTTTTTGAATTTATTTATGTGTCTGTGATTACATTTGTGTACGGTATAATATGTACGCTTGCATTGGAATTTTACTTGTTCATGAAGTATTTGGAACAAGCGCCTCTAGCAAGCCCACCAGAAAAATCGATCCAACATGGCAAGGCAGAGTTACCTAAGGAATTACTTGACCAGATTCAAGATGAAAAGAACATTTCTAGTACAAGCATATCACGTCAAGCTATGTGCCAAGGCAATGAGAACTTGGCGATAAACTTGACTCTACAGTTTCTGTTCAATGAACTACGAAATGCAGAGAGGGTTCGTTTGTGGTTACATAGAAAATTAAACAATGAATTTAAGGAGCTATTGACTCAGTCCACAACAGGCAAACTGTTGGACAGTGTAAAGGTAAATCTAATAGAATTGTTATAGAAATATTGTCTAGAAAAAATTAACTATTATTTTATTTTTGCAGTTGAGAGACTTAAATCTAGGTACACAGTTCCCCACAATAAAAGGTTTAGAAGTTGCAGACTCAAAAATAGATGCTGATACGGGCTTGCTAGAGTCATTGGATTTAGCTTTAGATTTGCATTATTCTGGTAATTTTCAACTATCGATAGATGTTAAAATGTTATTGGGCAAAACTGCCTATATGGCTTTACAAGGTAAGATATATTAAAAGTATGTAAGGATTTGTAAAATTTTGAGTATAACTAATATTAATACTTTTTGCAGTGAAAAGGATCAGTGGTAGAGCCAGACTGCAGTTTACACGTGTTCCATATACTCATTGGTCCTTAAGTTTTTATTCAGAACCTATACTCGAATTAGAGGTACAATCTCAATTTCAAGGTCGTCAATTACAACCACAGATTATCTCTTTAATCACCGGACAGATTCGAAGAGCTGTGCGTAAAAAGCATACACTACCTCATTATAAACTGCGATACAAACCATTCTTCCGCAGACTGAACGATGAAGCAGTAGATTTATCCGAAGTAAGATGCAATCCATTACTTTACTTAGCATAATTCATGCAGTAATCCAATTGCAATTCTGCATAATTGTGAAATAATGAGGTAGTGTATAATCTACAAAAATGTTCCTTCAGGTTGCCAATATTCAATTGATACCAGGCTTTTTGCAAGTATCATTATTCGAAGTGAGCAGATTGAATCTTGGACCTAACATGCTGAATGCAGAGGACAAGTCGCAAATTGAAATTTATTGTACATTAAGCGTCGATTCGACACCGTGGGTGTTTCTTACTCAATATACTGGAGTTCCTTATATGGTGTTGGATTTGATAATTAGCAAAGTTGGTTCTCAGCAACTCGGCGTAGTATTTAAGCAAGAAATTGTGCCAGAGATAGGGCACGTTTGCGTGCTAGTCGAAACGATAGTAGGCGGGAGTCCTGCGGCAATAGCCGAGATGAGGAAGGGAGATATTTTGGTAGCTGTAGATGGTAAAAAAGTATCTAGCATGAACCAGGTAGCCAAACTCGTGAAAAATGCTGTGCAGAGGCGATTTATTATTAGAGTCGAAAGGAAATACTCGAAAACCGACTCGGATAAGCAAATCAGTATGAAAGTAGACAGCGATAAGCTGTCCGTGGAGAAGGCAGGAGACAGAAAATCACTGAAGACGGATCTTATAACGAGCAGAGGAGACACACCGAGCGTAGAAGACAGTAATAAAATCAAATTCGAAAGCCAAATCAAATTTTCAGACTTGAAAGATTCAGAGAACGAAGCTAGTGAGGCATTGGAGACGAGTAGTAAATTTTCTAGAAGAAAAAGCAGTGTACACGCTATAGAGGAGCCAGCTCATACACCTGATTCTACACCCTCTAGAAAAATTTCGACGACTTCGAGTCAATCGTTAATGTCCACTACTAGCTCCCAGTTATGTTACGATGATAATTACATAACAGATGTAACATACTTGTATTACACTACAAAAGAGAAGGAGTATGCTTCGTTAATTAGTTTCGAAGAGACTAGAAACTTTCAAATTAATTCAGAATTACAATATTTAAATATTGGCGTGTGGGGTCGTGTAAAAGGAGGTGAATTACCTGCTAAATTATTAGGATACATTAATGTCCCTATGAAATTAATTCTAGCACAATGTTATACATCCTCAACTGGTCATTATCTCAAATGCCATGCTTTACTACCACCCGATAGTAGTATGTATCATTATTAATGTACAAAGATTGGATGCATTGGTTAATTTCTACTAATCTTGCCTTACCCGTTTGAAAGCTTCACTAACAACGGCCCACGTGAAATTACAAGGCTATTCTGGTTTTGATCCGACACTTTGTTACGGTGATATTTTGCTATCTTATGTGTGGAAGTCCAGTTATCCAAATCGTCACATGGCTAGCGATCCAGGGAAGAAGGAGAGTATTGAGACTGCCAAAACGCAACCAGCACTAAACGAGGAGATTATTGATAAGAAAATGCACGATTTCATTAGAACACACTTTCACAGAGCAACACACTGTGATTTTTGTACAAAGAAGGTTTGAATCTATATTTTTATCGCCAATTCTTGCAGAAAAGAAAAACTACAGCAATGCAGAATTGTTCTTATCAGGACATCCCATAAATAATGCGAGTCTACTTATTATTATAGGACATACAAAAACAAGGTAAAATGTATAAAATACCAATGGTTGGAAACATGTTTTTGGAGTGACTTATGGGATGACCTGATACAATAATTTCTTAAACATACGTGAATAAGATTCCATCATATACAATCCGCCCCGAATAAAATATAAAAGAATGTTATTTTAAACCATACAGATTTGGTTGAAGGATGCTGTACAATGCAGAGATTGTGGTATGGTGTGCCACAAGAAATGCGAGGTTCGCTGTCAAGCGTCAGGAAGTTGCGGGGCGGAAAGTTTAACAATGGCATTAGAAACCGACGAAATAGAGCCTAATACTCTAATTGGGGAGCCAGGTCCAGAGATATCTCTAACCAGTTGCGAAGATACTGTACAGGTACTCAAGACGTTCTAAAAGTATTTCTTAAACGCTGAAAATGGTATTGCCAACTGGCTGAAAAACGTCGATATGTTGGCGACTCCATTCTTTTACCATTTGGTCCGGAGAAACAAGAAACGGTCACAGTACGGAGAAACTAGTCTGGAATCTTTCGAATTTATCGAGCGTGTGATTAACGTGTAATTAACGTGTAATTTCTCTATTTTTATTAAGAAATTGTATATTGAGTTTCTCGCGAGGTAGAACTTCTATGAAAAGAGAATCCATGAGAGTTACGATTATCTTGCATATCTATATCTTCGCGATCATATCCGATACAAGGAATTGCAGTTTCAGACAATTAAAAAAAATGTATACTTTTAAACAACATATCATTATATAAAATAGAGTATTTTCTTGGTACTTTGTATATAGAGAGACAACTGTTAAGTGTGTTCCACTTTATTTGTTGCCAATAAAACGAATCTGATCATCTGTACTTAGAGGGCGGTGAAGGTTTTTTGTAGGATTGCACCTTGACCTTTGTTTGTTGAGTATTCGGTATCTGTGAGCATTGTTCGTATATAGACACGCATCGTTTTGCTTCGGTGTCGTGTAACAGAAGCTAGTAGGTGATCTAGCAGAATGAAAGAAAACGAATCGGATCGAGGCATCACAATCACATTTCTTTCGTTATCGTTACAGTAAGCTCTAATAATACCAATAGAAGATTGTATTAATAAATTTCCAATACGTTGATCCGATCAATCAGGGTGCAACTATGATGGCCATGAAGGCTAGTATAGCTAACACTCTGTTGGGCCTGAAGAAGGCTGGAAGTACCAGTTGCTTGGCACCACCGGCTTCCGGTACTGGTCTGGCATCTAGAAGTCTTCCCCCAAGTCCCTGTGCATCCCGCAAGGTAGAATTTAATACCACAGATTTGTTCGCTTGGAACGGAGAAGAATTAACGATTTCCTCTTCAACGTTTGGGGTCATTGACCGCGGTTGCTAGTTATCGGCCAGGGTCACTGACTGTTCTTGATAACAGAAATATGATCGGCAATTGCCCATATACAATTTTACCTCTTCTCTGTTCCATTCCTCCTCTCTTTCTGCCCAATTTTCTACACCAACAACTCTAACAGCACTCATCACGCTTGCTGATTAACAAGGTGTTTGATCGCTTCGCGTGTGGTAGGATTTCCTCTTTCTCTCTATCTTCCTCTTCGTTTCTCTCTGTCCATTTGTCGCTAATGTCGCTATTTATCACACTGGCTTCTTTACGTTCTGTCGCAAAAGAAATGATCGCACCGTTTTACATTGATCATGTCACTAATTGTTATTTAGAGTAACAGATGCACAATCAAGGCCGTCACCGTTGCGCTTCTTACATAATAGGTCGTATTAATATCTCTACAACTGTTACAAGTCATTCATAGAGCGATAATTGGTACAAACGCTTTGCGATTGCCAGTCACATCTTTTCCACGCTCTTTTTCTAATTCTCTGCGTGTTTTCTCTCTCTCTCTCTCTCTCTCTCTCTCTCTCTCTCTCTCTCTCTCTGTCTATATCGCTACCTGTTGCATTGTAAGTCGAGTCAGCGCATCATTCTCTAGGATCAAGATTTTTAAACTAAACATTCCGCTCCGACGAATCTGATCAAATTATTGAAACGTTTAGAACTCATTGGTCGGAGGCTTGGGCATAAGTCCAGACCTGTTGGAGGGCGCAGAGCCCAGCGTGGCAGCACCTCTGGTAGCCGGGGATCTAGACGATGGTCTTATGTCCAGGGCTAAAGACACCGGCAAATTTTTATATAAACATTTTGAGCCACGGGAGCGCGTCGAGAAGATCAACACCATGGTAAGATCATTTGCGATAGCAAACCTATTAATCCACGAATGTTCGGCTACTTTTCTTCGATGCTTCAAAATAAAAGAACACGGATTTTCAACTTTCCTGAACAACTGAAAAGAGACGAACCTAAAATGAAGCCGAGCATATGTGGATCTTAGATCTTTACTATTTGAAAATCTCAGGCGGTCTAGTTAAAAATTTTGCGATGTGCCGATTAGAAGGTTGAAAATGCAACCAGCCGCTGTGATCAATGAGACCAACTAATCGATCTTTTCCACGTGTACGCAGATGAGTAAGCTGAAAACCGCGCTCGACGCGGAAACTACCTCAAGATTAGAGCTAACGCAGACCGGGGACATGGACAGTATTAAATTGATCGCGCAGAGCGATTTGCGGGTGCAAGCACTGAGCGTGTTACTCCTACACTATTGCGCCGGGCTGCAGCACGCGCAAGAAGCATTAGACCGGTCCCAGGTCAGCGAGGACTCTTAACGGATTCGAGTTCCGCGAGCAGAAACCGGCAAATAATCGATTCGGCATTTGCGATTTCAACATTCCAACCCGAGCGACTCGAAATCGGTCTAAATCAGCGAACGTCGATCAGTTCCGACGATCATTTTTAATTGTTGCACGCCTACGTGCACGCGCAACGCATACGATATACTTTTTTCGATTGTTCTTTTTTATATTGTGCTGCGATACTCGTGTTCGGTAGTCCCTCGTTCCGTGCGCCTCGGTTTTCGCCAAAGTTTTGTACAAAGTACAGTAGCACATACATATTTATTTAACCCTTGAGTGAACTTTCTACGCGAGCTTTAAAAACCCAGTTACATCGACACACATTCAAAGCGGCAAAGCTTTCGGATAGACGGTAACAGCCGGAGAACGTATATTTCCTCAGTCATTGGTTTCGTTGTTTTGTGAAGCACGCGCGAAGGGAATATCGTGATAGGCCTCGAAACAATACTCGTGAGTAATCTGACCGTGATATTATCGTTTTTAGCTTATCGGAGAAAACACCAAATAATTAAGGGCTTGTATTTACGGGTTATGCGTGTATTAGTAGAGGACAGAGTACAACGCGGATCGTCGAATGCGTTCGCGCAGTGTTTAGATTATTCTCTCGATTGGTGTAGGTTCAAGTAGCTGTGGTTAGTCAAGTATTTTAATTAGGGTAACGAAATAACGTGTCTTTGAGTTGAGACGCGACGGTAACGGGCAATTATAGATACTTCGTAGGAGCAGGAGTTACTCTTTTTCATATCAATAGTAGTGTAAAACACGTCGACTTTGAAGTCATAAGCGAATGGTTGTCGAAAACCCGCGCGTACTCTCCGAATAGTCTCTGTATATCTCTCTGTCTTGCGAAAAATCGCGAAACAACTGTCGGCAAACCAGCTCTGCAACGAAAACCTCGTCAGCTGCGACTGATTTAACGATGCCCGATCATTGCCTACGCGCAAAATTCAATCGTGTACGGCGTACACCACACAACACGCACGTACATACTACACATTCGGATAAAGACGAACACACGCGATACGATAGAATTCCATCCATAATAAACTCGAAGGTTGAACAAGCCTTGAATGTATATTATACATATATTTCCTGGCTTCGCAAGGTATTACGATTCATTGTTAAAAAGATGTAAAGTCAATATAAAGAAATGAATATAGATTATTGAAACGAGAAGTAAATGAATTTGTTGAGAGCGGAGAAACGCGGGCGGCAGTGTCGGAAAATATTTGATTGGCGCGAAATAGACGCGGGAACACGCGCGAATCAAGAGGATCGAGGTCGGCCCACCTAAAACTAGCGGCGTCGTTTCCGCACGGGACGTCCGACTTCTGAGTAAACATGAAAATACTCGAAAAACGGACGACGCAGTAGCCGCACAAAGAACCTGCGTCAAAGTCGAGCGATTTTATAGGGCCAACGCCTCGCGTGCTCGCAACGAATCCGCAGTTCCGAGCGCTCTCCGTCCGTTTTGCTATAGCACTCAGGAAAACTACCATTATTCTCCAAAACTCGAAGTGTTCGTTCAACGAATAATTCTTTCACTTTATCGTATCGCATGGTCCATATCAGTGTAAACTGTATCGCATCTACTTCGTTAATTTCGTCAAAATTTTAGTCGTACCCGTTTTGTTTGCCTCGCGTTGCGTCTCCGTAAACGTTTACGACCGGAAGGTCACCGGACGACAAAATGAAGATCTATTCTTCGCGCGATTTTATTCGCGGAACATCGTTGTTTCCATCTGCGACTGTGACGCGCCAGAGTTGGCGAGCGATCGAGCAGAATCGCGCGTCTGCCGTAAAATTGCGCGTCGTTTTCGGAAACGCAAAGTCATCGACGACTCGCGGTGCCAATGATCTACTTGCCCTCGTCGAGACGCGTGTCGTTGGCACCGGATCAGTCGATCCGCGCCCATACGGCTCGAGCAGACCCGCCGGCGACTGGAACAGCCGAAAACGCGTTTCAAGCTGATATACGCGCGAGCGGGCTAGCAAGAACGAGAGAGATTGCGACAGAGGGGAAAGCAGAGAGATGCACACGTGTGCGCAGAAGCCGCGTGCATCGATCTCGATCCGCTTGCGGCTTTTATCTCGCACGCGCACGCTCCTCCGCGCGCGCGAAAGCGAACAGGAGCACGACGAACGAGAAGTCATGGGAGATTTGGCCCGCGAATCTATTCTGGTCCGCGAAATGCACGCGCAGTATCCTCTGGCCGCATGCCAAGCATACCGACGATTCGTATAAACATTTTATCCCTGTTGGGCGCTGGGCTGCGCGATGAATGGAGAGCAAAGTCCTCCGGAGAAGAAAAGAGCCGATCGATGACGATCCACCGGCGGTCGCTCAATTGTTTTCCAGCTGATAATCCTGGAATACCCCAAGGCTGTCGAATCCTCCTCTTCCTGGAAACTGTTCGACGCCTGAAGAACAAAAGCGAACGCTTTGTATTTGTTTGAATAAGTCCGTTTTCGTCGGAGTATCGCGGCGCAAATTTCCCACAGCAGTTTGCGATCGCGAGCCAACCAGCGCGGTGGATCTCGAGGAGAAAGCCGTAGAATCGTTGTTTAATGTGGCGAAACGTGCACGCTTCTTGATCTCGAATCCCACGACGCGCGCCAAAACTCCGTTCGCTGCACTCTTTTGTTCGTGATAGACGAGACAGGGGCGAAGAGGACGAGAGGCTGGAGCTGGCAATTTTGCCAACTGCTCCAGGCGCGCTCGTTTCGTTGTTTATTATCGCGACGAAACGACCGTGCACGTGTTCCATTTTAAAATGGTTCCTTCGTTAATTGTGCTCTTCGTCCCGATCTACGGGATGATGCTCTATCAATCGGTAATCCCACCGAGGAGTGCCCGATATCTCCTGTAAGAACAAATCGGTACTGTAAATGGAATCGAGTGATCGAGTAAAACTTGGCTAGCGTGTCTAATGATTGCTTACCGATTCTATTTCTTCGATTCGCGGACCACTGCGTACTTATTCCTGAAAGGAGCATTTTATTGCTCTCGTCTGTTAAAAACAAACCCTAGGCGTTATCTTTGGAAACAAACGGTGAAAAGAGCCCGGCAGTAACGCTTGCTGGAATAAAGAGTGTCGCGCAATGGCGCAGTAGGCATCGTGCCGACGGCGACGACGATTATCGTCGTTTCTTGTATTTGCGTGACCTTGTACTTCCAACGACGCTTTTAGCGTTTAAAGAATATCTTTCAGAGAAACGACTCGACAAAGCTTTCGCCTTCGCACGCGGCTAGCCGGAAGCGCGTCAGACCCGAGCGGCCAGGAGGACTTTTGGTTGCGCGCGAGGTGCGCCGCTAATTGCGCATTTATGTAACCCCTCGCGATAGAACATGAAATATAAAATATCCGAACAGCGACACAGAATCAAACACCAGGGAGAACCGTTTCATAAAGCGGCCGACGAACGCGATCGCGAACGCTTCCTTCACGCCTCTCCCATTGCGTAACGACAAACGGATAACACCGGAAATATTGATCTACGTTCGAAATTGCTCTTTAGCGTCTCATGAATTAAAGATGAAAGAAACTTGGCGTTAATTAAAGAGTACGATACAAGGGAACGCGGATTCCGTAACAGAGCGTAACAGGAAGCGCGGCTGTAACGCAGTCGTCGAAACTGCGAGAGACTTTTGTCGCTTTTCCACAAAATGCGATAGGATACGGGAGGATGATAATAACGATGCGTTAATCTAATCGACGCGATCGGGAACACGGAGCTCGTTGCGGCAGTGTTCGCGTCGTCAGATGAGTCATAGAAGGTGTTTGCATCCAGCCGAGCTCTTCCTGTTTCCATCGAAGCCCGGCTGTTCGCGTATCTTTCAGAGAAGTTGTCCGGGGAGACCTTTGCGCGGCCGCAACCGCGTGTCCGACTATTTCTGTTCTGGACAGGGAAAACTCAATGGCTGACCTCGACTTGCGGACAAGGTGCAACGCGGAAAATTCAATCGGTTCCCGAAAAGATCTCGCCGCGTTGTCCCGCGAGACAAAGCGGAAGAGGATCCTGGAGATCTAGAGGCGACCTTCCTATGCTGAACGGCGAGCACCAATTTCGATGGGTTGCCGATGCGGCCAAGGCCAATCCGCGCACCGCGTTGCAACGTGTCCCTACAGTTGTTTTCAAACAAAGAGAGGGAATCGAAACAAAGTAGTCAGCTGATCCAAGATGCATCTCTGGTGGGAGAGACTCGCGGCAACTCGCTGCGAGGGCTTAAATAGCACCGCGTGCAGTAACGCGCGTCAGTGCCAGGCTGCGTCACTTGAAACGAACGCTTTCGTTGGTCTCGATTCTTTTCTCGCTCTTCTCCACGAGTGCTGAGACACAGAGACCGTGGAGAATCGTGTGTTCGAAGCGGCGCGATCCGAGTTCATCCGATCCTCCTTGCCGATGTTCTTCTGACTTCTGTAGAGTAGAACGCCTGGCCGGAACAGTGGTGTCTCGCATCGAAACATGCTGGTTTCTTGATAGGGGGCGAGAGTGCTGATCGATATACCCTGAAGAAGAAAACAATAGACACGTGTACTAATTGCCCCGTGGATTTCCATTACGGTTGGAGCGATTCGAGTGGTGCGCACGGAGAGAGAACATCTCGTGGAGATCGAGACGATTGGTTTGTTCCTTGACTTATCCCGGAGTCGATAACAGAAAAGATGAGACCACCTTCGTACAATGGTGAACAAGTGCAACAAGTAACGCCGGAGCAAGGGGAGAGAAACGTGGCCATGGCTGTTTGCGTTCAGTTGGCGGGCCGGGCAATCATTAGGGTAGTTTCCCGGTGCGAGGAGGCTCAGGACAATTGCAATCTAGGTAGGTCCTATTTGCACCGTTATTCCCTATCGAGTCTAAAAAGCGAACGGTCTTAAAGTTACACCTATTTCGAAAACATTGTATAATTGACACCGAAGCTACGTAATTGTTTCCTCGGCGTTACATACTTTCTACAGCAAGGTGTCTTTCCGCGTTCGAGGTAGAACACTTTCGCTTCGGGTCTGACGCGTCGCGGGGGAAAACGTTTCGCGGTCTTCGCTGATGCTTTTCTTATCCGGCGATGATCGTACCGAGACTTTCTTTGCGCGTGACGAACTCTGGTACCGCGGATTTCAAGGGAAACTGAAACGAAACAGTCGGACTGCGTAGTTTCAGTCATCGATGCTTTGATAAGCGACGGTCCGATAAGCTGTCGGACAATGTTAAGGTTGCGTACAACGCGAGACATTGCCGCAAATTAATCATCGCGACAGATCGGTGGTTGCTCGCACGCTAATCTCGATCCGTCTGCATTATCCGCGATCGGTTTCTCAAGCAAGTGCGTCACTCTGAGCTACCCCGAACAGAGGAAACCACAGATCTCATGCAGTTTGATTCACAACGCACGGTCCGACCCCCTACTGGCATAATCTACTTAGAAATTCATCGGTGAGGCAACTCGTGGCACCCTATCGTCTATCGCTGCGAAAATCGAAAGCAATCCTGCGACGCGTGCAAAAGCGAGAAAGGAAAGCGGTACTGTTCAACAATGCATCGAAACTGTGTTTGCCCGTGCCGTTCGCGTGCAACTTTTAACGACCGCACGCGATCATGCTGATTTTTCCGTCGATACTGTGAACCTTACACCGTCAAAGTGCACGGACAAGGGTACTAACGCTAATAGACGCGCGTGACCTTACGGTTCGTTCAGTTAGGTGACTAACAATGTTGGCAACGCGATACGCGTTTCTGGCCGGCCTTGATTCTCTCGTTCGATCGACCCGTAACGAGCTCGACTTTCAAACTACCGTGATCAATTGTCGCAGGTTGCATTTCGCCTTCGATCGATCGACGATCGTGAGCAGACCGTCGAAGCACCCCGTAGATCGCTGGCTTCCTGATTCAACTTGGAAAGCAGGACGAGTCTCGGGTCCTCGCCTTATCCGTTCACCCGGATTTATTTCAGACCTTTCTCAATACCGCATCCTCCGGCTTTGGTCAGGCCCAGTCTGCGTCGTGTGATCATCCTCTTTCTAAAGTCTTCTTCATTATTTTTTTATAAGTTATATATATATATCATTTTTTTCTTTAAAGTAAAATACTCATTCTATTTAACTGTTAACATTTTAGCAGTGTAAGAAACAGCCCGTCTACGCAGCTGATGGATAGCGACCAATGAAATGTCGTACAATCACGCATCTATTTAACAAATAGCCCGTTCAGGTGACTCGAAATGCAACGCAACGGCAGATCCGTTAAAAGCAAACGCGAGATTTCTAATCGGTAACTGGCGAAAGTTTCGATGCGGAGAAAACGAGAGCGAGAGGTAGCCGACACAGCTACACTCGAGGAGTTCCACGTGTCTCTGTAATAACGCTCGTTAGCGATCTTCGGGAAGAAATGTCCCCGCAACGTGTTTCCAAGTAACGATTGACTCTGATGCTTTTTCTCGATGCGCCGATAGCTTCGTCGCTCTAAGACCTAAGAGATTAACGACAAATTCGAGCACGATGCATCGGGTGCCAGCTGGTCTATCACGAGTCGCATGTGTCAGGTAGTCGTACGTAACAGGTGGCGGTAGTCCTCGACCGTGCATCATTTGGAATAAAAGTGAAATGCTTGGTCGGGGTTCTCTGGCATAGATAATTGCTCGGATAAACATCTCGTTGCACAACTCGTGTCCGGTCTTTGTTCCTTGCTTGCCGTCCGAACGACGCAGACGATGCGCGCACGCGTAAGAGTCTAAGAGTATAAGCGCGCTCGTTTTTTGTCTATACCGAGGCGCAGTTTAAGCGCTAGCGCGGAAATTTCACGACCCTCAATAATTACGTGGAAACGATAGGAAACCAAGCATCGTGCGAAACGAGACAATGCGAATTTAATAGCGTACAGTTCCTATGCCTTGCATGCATTCTTTTCTGCCACCAGTTGTTCTTACGGTTTTTACGGTAACACGGAAGATCTCGAGAAATGGGCGTTTGAACTGCGCTTCCGGAAACGATGGTGTTCCTCGTCTCGCGCAAAACCGATCTATTTCCGTCGTATAAACGCGTTTGCGGACCGTTGACGCCGATTTCGTTATAACCATATAACCGCGAGCCAACCGGTCCGTCAACAGAAAAGATCTCTTGCACGTTTTGGAAGCATCGACGCATACGAAAGGTCAATCTCGGAATAGTGAACCGCTATGGGGCCTTGGCAGAGTAAACGCGCACGCTTTGCATGCCAGGCGAGTGTCGTTCCGTCTTCCTGATCCTTTTTACATGTAGCCCGCGATAGATCCGCGCTAGATTACTCATCCGTTGTGTTGCTTAATCGATCATCCTATTGTTTCCTTGCTTAGACTAGACTGTTTTCTTTTTACCATGAAAAACAATACTCTTTAATCGAAACCCTTATGTCGACTATTTCGGCTGTCGTTGGTTTACTTGTATTCATGTTGCTGATTAAGACTATATGAAAGGGACTCACGGATGCATCGTCGTCTATTTTCTTCTATGATAGCGTTGCGACGAACCGGACACTGCTATTTGAACGAGTGACTCACTTTAAGCCTCTGTCCGTGATCGTGGAAAATACCCTGAAACAGAAGTTTAGATTAGCACACGCTCTAAAAATATTTATTGATGGAAATAGATATGATTTGAGGGAGTCTGCGAATCCACTATTGGACGAATTTCTGGTTTCGATTGAAACGTGAATAATTCCGACCCTGTAACACGTAAGCCGGTTTTCTGGTTCGTGCATGGACCAACGTGGTAGAACACGAGAGTGTATGCAACCCTTCATGCACGTGTACCTGTATGATTGTATACGTGGCGCCACCATCTATGGAAACGTAACCTTAAATGGCAACTTGCCGTAGATGCTATTTACTACTTTACTGCAAAAAGTCAGCGTCACTGTCAATGTGTACGGTAAAACAACCGGTTCGTTCGTTTGGCTCGCTCAACCAATACCGGGTCACTTCGGACCCGTATACCCATTTTGTAGCGTTTCGTACACACGTATTTCCCCGATTCCATATTATGATTCATCATTCGTTCCTAAAAAAAAAACTTTTCAATTACATACTAGCATATATCAATATCGATACAACGTAATCTAATTGTCTTTTATACCTTGCATTACCTATTACAGAACAACATACAAAGCACAAATTTTTGACATTTCGATACTAGTTGTACTAGTCGAAAATTTTCTACATAAAATTGACCTTGACTGAAAATTGACAGACACGTACCCTTGCTTCCTTCGTATAATAGCATCCAACATAAAGTTCCTTTTAATCTATACGGTGATCGCATTCTAGACCAGATTTCCATGATTCTTTTCCTTGATTCAAGTCGCAGAACCGCGGGATCACAGTCATATTAAACGCGCAGGTGCGATCAATATGGCGACCAAGCTTTTCATCGCGGTATCAAACAAGCGAGTGTCCCGCGTCTACTTTCATTCTATTTAAACAGAATCACTTTTACTACTCTATTCGTTAAAATTCCATTTGAAAATTTACAAATGTAAATAATCGACGGACCACGAGCATTTCTATAAATATAATCCTTTCAGGAACTAACTCGTAAAAACAGGAAGCGGAAGCTTACTACGTTCACGAATGTTTTCTGGGTAAATAATGTTCGACTTGCGTTCAACTTTATCGAAACTCTATTTTAGTAGGTTATATTCGATAGGACTTACTGTAATTGCGTAAAAATCGACAATCCATCGACTGTATAGAAACGTGTAAGTGACACGTGAAATATTTCAGCCCGAGATCGTTATGGAATAAGAAATACCAATTCTACGTTTCGCTCATGCGTCGTGGAGACTTCCGGGATGTAGAATGAATGCCAAGGGCAGCAAATGGATTCTATTTATTCCTGAATTTTGTCAAAAATAAATGTTTCGCCGCAGAGTGACCGCACGACTGATTCGGGAAGTTGTAGCGAATCAGTCCACCTCAGCAAGATGGCGAATGCTGTCACGAGAGTGGTATTGCGCTGCGAAGAAGCACAAGAAAACGAAAGTCTTGGTAAATTGTTTTCTCGGGAGAATTTCAAAAATTAGTTATTTGTGTCATCAATACTTGGTGCTTCATTGAATTTTTTTCGTATACTGTTTATTACTATTAAACCGTACACTTACTTTGATATCGTTAGTGACCTAGTTTCAGCTGCTACAGGTGTATCGCGGGTTTTATAAAAAGGGGGCATTGTTCGCGAAATGCTGTGTAATTATCATTTCTATTCCCCACTATGAAGCTGACACTGCTCGAACACGACAATACCCGAAACAATGGCTTGGCGATGTAATAATACAATTGTTATTGGTCGCATAATATTGATACACTGACCTACTCGATCAGCTGATCAGCCAACAGCACAATGCAATGGACGCCGCATTGTTTCCCGTGCACCGACAATTGCATATTTGCTTTTATTCCATCCATGAAGTTTCTGTTTACTTAAAGAAAGAAAGCACAGTAATTACATAACGATTACAATGTTTTCTTTGAATTTCTGTTTCAGATCTATCAGAATGCCAGTTGATGCAAGTACCTGATGCAGTTTATCATTTAATGAGACACACGGAATTGAAAAGATGTGATCTTTCTGGAAATGTGATAACAAAGATTCCACCAAAATTTGCTGTAAAATTTTCACTAATCACAGGTGAGTTCCATACATTAATTTGAGCATCGTCCAATACATTGTCTTTTTACTTTGTGTGTAATTGTTGTACCGCTTCTTTAAACCCTGTGTGTTTTTTTCAAGCAGCAAAGTTTCTCTGTAAACGAAATTCAAATGGGTGAATTGTTTCTAGAGTTGAATCTGAGTCACAATCAAATGAGTAAGCTGCCAGAGGAGCTTTCCGAACTGCAAGCCTTAGAAAGGTTGAATATTTCTCATAATACTTTCATTGCTTTGCCACCAGTTACTTATCGGATACCACAGTTGAAATATCTTCATGCTAACAACAACTATATTATTGGTAGGCATCCTCAAAACTTGTTTCAATTGATTCTACTATCAATCTGATGGATCCAATTTCATTTTCAGATGTGGACGTTGAAAGACTTAGGCACGCACCCGTCCTGGAATTCATTGATCTTCAAGCAAATCCGTTGACGGCCAGAATGCACGATCTTCTCGGTACCTTGACCCGAATTCGAATTGAACTGACGCCTAGGCAAGTCGAGGAATGGGAAGATCTTACTGTATGAGAGAGATTGTTAATTGGAGGAAAACAATCGAGTCTGTCGCAGGGGCAGATCATCCCGCGCTAACGTAGTTTGCTTCCGTTTCGTCTTGACTGAAATTGTTCAAGGGTTTGCAAACAATTCGTTGCGCAAGTTCAAAAAGAATAGCGACTATTTTGTACAGTATACATAACTGACCAAGAACGTGTGTGGCGAAAAGCGGCAAGAATCACACAGGAAGCCAAGCAACAACGCTTTATTGCCGACCGTACATTTGTACTCTTCTCGAGCACTTAAAACAGCAGAGGCTTGCCGTGTACCTGGGACTTTTTCTTCATTGATCTCGTGAATGAATATCGATCGATCGTCACTTCGCTTCTTCTTTTCTACCGTGTGTTTTACTTATTTTTTCTAGATTTTTAATCGGCCATCCGCTCGTTCAACCGTATACCTCTGTGATTCTATGTCACGAAAAATCCACGAGCTGCCGAACCAACTTATTATCATATTTTTACTAACTTCGATTAAATATCCTATAAATCTAAGATACGTTTCACTATTTTTTATGCGTGGACTTGACATATTGCGATATATATGTGTGTACATATATTGTGTAAAACGAAATCATACGACTGCCAATGCACAGGTGATCGACTGTTAACATCCTCGCCATGAGTAATTGTTATTTTGTCTATGCAAATGAAAAATGTAAAAAAGTATATATGCGTAAAAGCGCGTGCACCAAGGGCAACTGTTGATGAACGCGAGAATTTTCAGCTTTTCTGTGTTTTAGATATGTATATTGTGAATCTGCAACGAGCTTGCAAGAACATTTATATTTAATTTATATATAACTGTGTGTACATGCACAATACACATCAGAATGTATTAATTTGTATTTCCGATCTAGTCAATTGTCCGCGAAATGTTGCAATATACTTTTAAGAAACATGATAATAGATCACGACTTCATTTCTTTGACCCTCATCGCTACAACAACAACTTACACAGCATTCAGTGAAGCTAGAAGAGGCAGGAGTTTGGAGTTGCATGATAATCATTAGACTACGGATCTTCCTACAAGATAAAAACGTTTTGCATCGATTGCAAGACATAAGAGCCGAATAGAAATAGATTTTAAGACAACATCATAAAAACTCTATGCACGATATCCGCAGTCTAGCAACTATATAAAACATATATCAACGCGACACATTGGTTTAGTACCTGTATTTTTTCAGTATTAATAATAATAATTAATAATAATAATAATTAAACGTATGAGTCACAGAGTTAATTATCTACAATACTTGTTCATGAATATAAAATCACAAAATATACATAGAATGGACGCGGTTTAATTTTAAGAATTAAGGTAGACGTTACGGACTTTCTTTTAATTCCATTTCTCGTACCATCGTAAACGATTCTCTTTTACACTTTCACGAAGTGTGATACACAGGCGCGATGTGAGGGATTGGTATGCTAGAGCGAAAAGTACTTCTTGGCAAATAGTAATGAAGTTGATCACCGTGGCTTCCGTGTAATCCAACTTGCAAGCTTTGTCAGCGGTATCGTGACTATGCGACGGATTCGAAGAAAACAGAGACAGGGAGAAAAGAAAAAGGCCTTTACGAAAGTCTTGCCATTTGCTTTGCTCCATCAATCCCTCGACACAAACACGCGATTCAAGACTTAACAATAAGATTGCGTACGTCGGAGCGACACAAGTAATAGCTATTGAACTGGCAGCAGCTGCGGCAGAGGAGAGAGCCACTGATCTCTTTTTCACGTTTACTCGGTATTACACTTGCGTACACTTGCATATCTTGTATATCGAAGCTACATTCTTTTTTAATGAGTGATTATAGTACTATATATATTTATATATATATATGTGTATGTATATATATATATATAAATGTTGGACCTTGGAGAAAAAAGAAGGAACCACCCACGGAACTCGAATCCGCGTCGTCATTCATCGGTTACAATGGCCGATATACATTTAGGGACTCAGCTGGGATTAAAAAGTAAAAAGTACGTAACTTTTTTGTACGTAAAACCGCGAAAATGAGATGCGGCAGTGGTACCGTATACGAAAACGGATACAAATGACGTTAAGCGAGGCATTCGTTGAAATTATACAGTTTCACGCAAGCGAAAGTGAAAGCAAATTAAGTTAGTGATCGCCACATGAATTGTGAAGAAAGTACTACTCGAAGAAAAATAAAAAGTAACAATGAGTACATACAAGGAAAGTACTGGTACGTCGAATACGCACAAGCATAGCATAGATTCGTGTATGGAAATAAAGGAAGCAGATAAAACAGTCATAGAAAGAGAAGAAAATGTAAACCAGATAAAAGCAACGAAGGCATATGCATTATGAAGCTAGCTGAAGGAACTTACATAGAAAAGGAATAAGAAGAGTACGAATCGCACAATCCGAAAGCGGTGACGAATCCGACGAAGAAGAGTCTGAATCGGAATAAGAGGAGGAAAATTTAGAAGCAGAAGATTCTAATGAAGAAGTTTGATGGAGTCGATCGGCTACAATGAGTGAATAGGTCACGTGTTCGAGTCCCGTGGGCGGTTCCTTCTTTTCTCTTCCAAGATTCTACATAAATATACAGGGTGTTCATGCTACACTAGCCAGCGTTGTTCTCGCAAATAGTAAACATTGAAAACAAATTTTTTTTAAATGATGCAGATGGAAAAAAATACAGACACCATTACATTCATTGCAAAAAAGACAGTATAACTTTATTCTGTTTCAATTTTTCCCAATGTTTATCATTTGCAAGAAAAATGCTGGCTAGTATTAGCGTGAACATGAAAAACCTGTATACGTGTATATGGATATAATTATATACATAGACATACCTTTGATACGCGAGAATATATACGACTACACGACTCCGATACATCGCAATCGAATCTAGGACGAATCTAGGCTTTGTAACGCGGCGCGCGGTTGAGCTCTCCCTCGAAACATGCGGAGACTCTAGCGTTTCATACGACCTAGAAGAAGGAGGAGCAGAAGAAAAAGAAAAGTGGAGGTTGTTTCGGAAATGCCATTGTTTTACGCATTGTTCCCGTCGACGGAGGGAGACTCAACGGCTCGCAGAATACATCGAACCTGGCACTCACACGTGTACCACTCTCGCTCCCGTTCTTCCTCCCATATCCCTTTGTAATATGTACAGAAATATATCCTAACTAAATTCACATTCAGGCAACATCGTAGAAACAAAACTCGTTTGCCGACCACTCGTCGAGGTCTACTTGCTGTACAGAGCACCACCTAATCACCCTCATCTTGAGCTTAAAAACGAAGACGTCGATTAATAAACTAATACAACAATAGAAGACGATAACGACTCAACAGAATTGTAAAATGGTCGCATACGCTATCATCGGCGGAGACAAGAAACGTTAACGTGTACGAGTATACTTTCTTCTGGTCACCTGTTAACCGTGGAAGACGAGTTCGCTCGTCCTTTGTACTTGAGTGCGTATCTTTCGAGCAGCTTCTCGTTTAATATGCTGAAAGAGAGAGCCTGCCTTTGTTCAGCGTTGAAAGATCGCCCGGTTAATAGGTGTGCTGTAGCATGTCCACGCGAACAAAATGAATAGTTGAGAGCGTTAGCAGGTTTCTTGGTCGTCGGCGGAGATAGTGTGTGAATCGTCCATGAGTCGCCTGCTTCACAATCGAATCGATATACAGGGAAAACAAGATAGAGAAAATTCGTACAGTTACACAACAATCGCACAATATTCTGTTGTTCGTGTATATTCGACACGCGTGTATAGGCGGAGCGCGTTATTACGTGGTATATGAAAAGTATGTTACTTTCGTTCAGCAGTGTGTTTGCTAATTGTTCGGCTGTGCACGACCAAAGTACAGAGGCACATTTCCAAGGCTGGTCAAGCGTGATCAGGGTGTGCTTCTTCATAGAAAACGGTACCGTACTTCAGAAGTATCCGATGCGTGGGCGACCGATTTCTCTACGGTCAATCTTGATTATCCTGTTCAGGATTCATTGAGTCGAGGTTCGTTAACAAGCCGGAGCTCGAGCTTGTTCTCCTCTCCCTCCTTCTTTCCTAACATCCTTCATTCCTTATGTCTCGTTCGATTGACGACACGGAGGACAGAGGGTAGCGCGTAATTGACTAAACATTTCGCACAATCTATCGATCTTACCAGGCATGTCGAACCCGTTGGCACATCATCGGAATCTTTACGCTCGTACGTAAATACGAGAATCGTACGGTAACGTTTAGGCCCACGATTACAACGTAGCAGTGTTCCGGAAATCCTATGTGCCTATCAACCAACACAAGACCCTTCAGCCGGGAAATCTCGCAAGGTAGCTATTCTTCGACGTTCAATGTATCGCACTGAACCGAATAGCGTTTCAAGACCCTCGCATCTTCATTCGCGCGACTCGCCGCTCGCTTCGTAATCGTTTAACGTCCTAGAAGCAGCGGCTAAGTGTTAAACAGGTGGCACTCGATGTAAGATGTAGGCACGAAGCCCTCTATCGGTTGCGAGATGCGTCGGACCCGAGTCCAGCCATCCCCCTGGTCCAACTCGATCATGTACAGCTCTTCGCCGTCGAACATCGGTATGGACCCCTCGCTGGTAGCTGTAGATACGAAATTCAAGATCTAAACACTCGTCTCTTATTTTCACACTCAATTCGACTATCAATATTCAAAGATCCTTAATCTATAAATCACGATGAAGACCGGAACAACTCCATCCATACATACCGTCGAATGGATATAGAGCCCTACACGTTCCCAATGGTGGCTGTGCATCGATCTCGTCAACGTAATATTCTTCACCGCCGCTACCAGGTAGAGACGTCCTCGATTCCCCGAGACCAGATTCCGGGCTATTCGTGGAACTGTGCATCAGTACCGTAAAGCGAAAAGCGTGTCTAATTGGTCTAGTTAAAAATTCTGATCTGTGTTTTAGACTGTAGGAGTTCAGATGGAGAAACAGCGAGGGAAAGAAAGACGGAGAGACACTGGCAATTATCGCAACGATTCTTCTGTTACTAAAAATCGAGCGGAAAAAGAAAAAGACAAGAACTTGTTCGCAGGACGAGTTCCTGAGGTCGATATCCCGCGGCTATCAACGGTGTCGATTAAAAAGCTTACCCGTGCGTGGGTTGCGGTGTGCCGGGGGCACTTTTCTTGTGTATCGGTTGATTGGCGTTCGCGTTGCTCACACTGGAGTCGGACGCTGATCTCGAGAGGCTCTCCTCTCCCCCCGAATGGCTGGATCTTCTGGAACTCAACGGTCTGGTCGCGGATCCGTTGCTGGTGGGCTTTCGCGGAGCTTGACTGGGACTAAAAAAGAATTCGTTAAAAAATAGGCACGACTTCGACGAATGGAATTTCTACGGCTAGAGGAACTAGATGGAAACTAGCAAGGTCACCTGGACAGACTGACGCCGGCGCGCATCGCTTCTTCGAGATAACCTTGGAACTTTGCCAGCTCCGCGCCGAGTTTATCCAGCTTGTTGCTCGATTGATTCAGTTGTCCTTCTATACTCATTGGATCGCCGAGTGCCGGGTTCTGTTCGTACACGCCCTTCATCTTCATCAGACCGTCCCTCGCCGCTGTCTCTTGCTGGATTTTCGCTTGAATTTCGTCGAGCCTCTGCTGAAGTCTCTTCTTGCGCTGGTTCGGCGGCAGATCGCTGCAGTCCTCCTTCGCCCCGTCCCCGTATCCAGGCACGTTGTTCTGCAATTGAATTGGTCCAGTAACCGGCCACTCGCAAAGATAGGCTCTCTATCGCTATGTCGATAGGACAACGTGTGATTACGATGAGAGAACAAGAGGAGAGATGGCACGCATTTGGCAGTTGATAGTTGGCGCAGCGAAAGTTAGGCACGACACGCGACATCGTGGCGATTAACCCTTTCAGCTCGGAAGCTTTCAGCTTGCGACATGCATGCATCGTATGCACTGTAAACCAGATACGGACAGGACAGTCAGTTTCGCAGCACAGACACGAACGAGCTCCAAGGACCAAAAGGGTTAATTCTACGGTAAGAGAATAGTCAGAGAACGCAGGATATCATGAGCAAACTATTGTCAACCTGTTACCGGAGCAAGTTCATTCGATGGCTAACAGTAGAGGCAATTAATAAACAGAAAAGAAGGAGACTCGCTCGGGTAACAGGTTCGACGATCGGTCACGCTACAGGATGATACTTTCAGCTGATTCTGGTCACGGGCGAAGCGTACTCGCGCGATCGCGTCGGGTATATGTCAGAAAGGATGATGCAGAGAAATTGGGGAATCAGGAAGCGATTCGTGAATGGTTCTCGTGGTTCTAGCATGGGCTGTCGAACGAAAGGCAACGGGCGATGGTAAAGAATAAGACAGACCTTTAAAGCTATGCACACCTCGATCAACTTCTGTTGTTCGCATGAAACAAAGTCCAAAAAACGTATCACTTAGCGAGAATGGATCGGTAAACGATCTCGAACTCGAGCAAAAACTCAGCGGCAGAGGCGCAAACTCGGCGTTCTTACTTCCGTAAAGATTCTCGAACGACGTGTGCCCGAGTTTCTGCTCGACCGACAAGATACATCTAACGACACGCAAAATCGCTTGTTGTCACTGTCGCGTTCCCGACTAAATGCATACGGAGGGGATGCAAAGAGATCGTAACACACTGGCAGGCGGCGAACAAGCGATCCATGGACACACAACACGTACTTACAAAGCGCAATTTGTATCCAAATGCACAGTCCCCGGAGACGATCGGAAACAAGAGACCACAGGCAGATCGAACCATCCACCGAAATTAATAAAAAGTACAGAAGAAAGATAAGTTGTGCGTGTCTCGCGCGAATGTCGGCTAAACGGTCCGGCTAATCCGGATCGAGTGTATGTCGTGGCACGGTGCCGATGCTACGGTGTCGCTGAGAGTAAGAGACCTATCGAAGGTACACGCGTGGCAAGGGTATCGATCATGCTTCGACAAGATATGCTGTGTGCGTATCGCAGGCCTGTCGACCGACGGGGATGCAAGAACAAAAAGAGAAACAAAGAGAGGGTGGGATATCGGTTCGTGCATCTCATCGCTACCTCCTGGTTCCGCAGGATCGACCTGTTAACCGGCTCAAGATACAGGGGCTGTACCACACCTTGAATGTATCGAGTTCAAGGCATTCAAGGTGCTCGATAGACACCCGGTACAAAGCCAACGGGTTAACAGGTGGAACGAGACTAAGTATAGAGTACAGAGCGAACGGATGCCAGGTTCACAGTGGTGTCGCGGTGGCCTAAGTCGTCCAAGTGCCGGGAGGGAATAGCGTGTACCTTGTTGCTGCTGAATATGCCGAAGAGGCCGACCCTCTTCTTGATCTTGCCACCGGAAACGGTGCCCTTCGCCGTCAGGTGGTTGTGTATCGGTTGCATCACCGGCTGCGACAGCTGACTATTGCTGTCGTAGGTTTTGGCGACCGACAGGTCCTCGAACGGGAAATCTCCCGGCGGCTGGAACCCGCTCTTATAGCGCTCGATCACCATCATTGTGTCCTCTTTCTCGTTAATCTCGTTCGCGGCCTTCTCGATGCCGTCCAAGCATTGCGCGATTATCGGCGCGACTGCTCGCTCGATCTCCACGGACTTCAGCATGTAGTTCCGCATGTTCTTTATTCTCTTCTCGTCCAGCTCCTGTAAAAGAACAGAGATGATCATAGGAACAGGAACGAGGGAACAACGGTGTATATTAACGAGCGATAAGGTCTGTTTCAGCGAAAATTGATGCGCGTATAATTTAACGCTTTACCTACCGCGAGCTTATAGACCCTGCTACGTTCCTCGAGTCGTTCCGACCCACTTCTATTTTCACTTTCCTAACGCCGTTACGATTGTATTTCAATTACTCTAACGAGATCAAGGAAAACTGAGGAGGAGAAGAATACCTGAAGGTGTTGGAACACCTCTGGCATGGCCGTGTGATAGTGCAACGTCTGCATTTCATTCGTCTTTTGCAGCTGGTTCGCATACTCGGTCTTCGCCTCCTCGCTCTGCTGCGTTTTCAGCGTCATGTTCATCCTCTGTTTCTCCACCTGGAAGAACGGAAATCATACAGGTTAGCGGGTCGATCCTTCGAAGAGGGCGGGGTCGAAAGGTCTTTAAAGAGTGTTCAGGGTGTTCAGGGTGGGCGGAGGCGCGCAATCGATCGACGTACTTCCGCTCTGGATAGATGCAGATCCGCGTCCGCCCTCTGGTAGTTTTCGACGGACCTCTCCGCCTCGCGGAACGCCTTCTCGTAGGCCTTCCTGGCCCGCTCCAGATTCCCGATCTGTCCGGCGAGGGTCGCCATCAGCCTGGCGCCCTCCTGCAGGTGCTTCTTCCTGTCCTCCTTGAAGTCCTTCACGAGGATGTTCAGCTCCCTGAGCACGTTCGCCTGCAAGTTCTCAGCGATCACCTCCCGCTGACCTGCCTGATCGTTCACCTCGTTCAGCTCCAGTTTGAACGCCCGGCACGGGCTGTACCTGCGCGAGCAACACGGATTTCGCGAACCTCGTTACGTCGTTCTATCCAATTCTAGTCTGGGGAGGGAGGATCGATCACACGGCCCACGCAAACCAACAACGACAAACTGCAAACTGCGAATGGCGAACCGCGAAACGCGATGACGCACGACCGAACACGACCGCCCAACGAAACGAGAAGAAGGCTTGCCTGCCCGCGGAAAACGAGCCCGTAGGCGCGAATCGAGCGAGTTACTGAACTTATAAAGCGACCCGCCCACACCCACAGATAACAGATTAGCTACCGTTTTATGCCGCTCCGTCAGCGGAATGCTAAACACGTGGGAGAACCGAGGATCTTTCGCTATGCGAGCTGAGTTTTCGATTGTTCGCTAGCGACTCCACGTTCGGTTCTATAATATGACCCAGAGTTGGCCATTGTTCTGGTAAAATTTCACTCGAAAAATATTTTGTAGTTTGTTTCGAAATCTGCGAAGAATTTATTCGAATAAAATTGTATTCGTAAAATGTTCAACTCTGATATGGCCAAAAATAGTACAGTCTCCCTTACTGACGCTCAGATTGTCCACTAAAATGGATAATTTGGGAAGAGGAGATAAGATTATTCGAGCCTTGCGGCTCGTTTTTATAATTGTGGACAATTTATAACTATAAAAATAAACCGTAAGGCTCGAATAATCGTATCTCCTCTTCCCAAATTGTCCATTTTTGGGGTCAATCTGGGCGCCAATTAGAGAGACATCACTGTACCCGGAATTTGTCGGTCTAAAGTCCTTCGGTGGACGTATTGAAACAATTTAGTTCGATCATGATGTGTGATCGCAACCATTGTGTTTACAGCAGCTGTTTACGTCAGTCGACCACAAGTGCGATATGCGATTTCTACAATGGAAACAGTTGTCGAACAAAAGAATTTGTCATCATTTTTTCATTTCTAATCATGTGTAACAAGATTTCCGGGGAGACTCCATTTACACAGTCTTCGGGAGTCATACTCGCTCAAAAATCAAGGTCATGCTCGCCGTTTCCTTCGATTATCGCGGTGTTGTTCATTCGATATTCGTTCCGGATGAAGAAATGGTTCAATAAAGAGTACTGTTTGCGCGCCATGAGTCATTTACGTGGAAATATTCGTCGGATGTGGCCAGATTTGTGCAAACGCGACTCTTGGATTTTCCACCATGACGGTGCTTTAGAGGATAGGACTTTATCCTATTTCGTAAATGGAATATTTATTTCAATTATATTATAGGATATCTATTTCAAATTATACTACTTTGAGAAGGCGTGTCGAGCGGACCGAAGTCATGAAAGTTTGAAAAATCTTTTGAAGACTGGGTTTCTCGGATACTTTTTTTTTAAAAAGTAATATATAGTTTGCGATTTCGTCAGCCACCAAAAGAAGACAGGACACGATACAAAAAAGAGTCACTCTCTGCAGGCAATTTAATCTTGCACCCAATTGGGGAGAGTGGATGGCAGGGGTTGGATATATTAGAGTGGCACGGATCTGTTACCGCTCCATCGCGAATTCCGTGGACCTTGACGGACCCTAAAATTTCCGTAATGCGGTCGATCCTACGATCGATGGACGCTAAAAATCGTCGGTTGTCACGGTTCACGGTGGGAAATCCTTTCGCAACCGGACATCGATCTTGGACAAGGGGAAACGAATACCGCCGATCGACCCGAGAAGCGAAAGAAACAACGGTTGTACGGAAAAAGTGGGCTGAATGCCAGCTAGCAGTGAATTCCAGCGGGGAAACGAGCCGTATTCGGCCGGCGAGAGATCGTCCGTCTTCGGGATCGAGATCGCTGGATCATTAAAAGGTGATTTACGCGTCCCGAGGAAAAGCAAAACGCCGCGGATGGATTTCGAGAACGGAATTATTTCTCGAGTATCGTCCGCGGCCGGGCAGCACACAGATCGCTGCCGAGCCGTGGATCCGGTATTACGTTTCGAACGCCTCTGCGTTGGCTCATACTCACTGAGAATCCTCCTCCTCTTTCTTCTTCGGCTGATAGCTCTTCACGAGACGTCTGCAATCAAAAACGGGCCAAGATTAGCGTCGCACCTTTCTACCACCTGCCGCGGCATCTAATACGTTTTCGTCTTCCATGGCCTTAGATGGTCAGCCGTTTTCCCGCGATTCCGAGAAAAGTCGAGGACAATCCGAGCCCATTACAGATAATGTCGCCTTATCTAGCTTTTGCGGTCTGGCGAACGTTGGGCGAGCCTCTCGTTGTTCTCGAGAACAAATGGATTACGAATCGTGGGATCTATATAACAGGTTCTACGAGAATCGACAGGAAACACTGAGGAGCAAAAGTGAACGCGTACCTTTTAGAAAGGTATAACTTTCTTTGAAACTCGATTTGAATTTTCCTGGAGATGTTGGAGGGTCTAGTTACTGTATAATGACTAACATACTACCATTTCGGTATGAAGGAATAAAAAGAAAAAGAGAAAGATTCTATTAATACTAAAACTATCAAACCAGTCAAAATGACTGGTCTTTGATTTATTTTCTTTCACAATTCCCGATATTATACAAAAAGTAAATCAAATATTCTCATTGTTATAAAACAATACACGTTAGTCGCAATTAGGGCTCGATAGTTCTAGTGTTAAATCCGATTGACGCATACAGTCAAGCTACAGCCCCACTGAAAGATGTAAAGATTGTCTGTTCTCGGTTGAAATTCGTGAAAAACTGTCATCTCCACTTTAAATGTTAACAGTTCATAACAACGTGAACAGTGTCCGACAATTTTGATAACCATGTAGCATATTTCCTGCCAGTTCCCGTTGGACCGGATACAGTTTCGGCCGAGGTCCGAAACCATAAGTTCGCGTAATGCTGTTATCCATCGACGCAGAGATTCGAAAGTTTTCCTAATAGACATATGAGGCAAAATTTCACCAAGACCGTCCATTAACGGTTCCATCAAGGCCGGGGGACGACTCATCGAGCAATTAGGGCCCGAATCGTTCGGTCGTTCGAGTGGCAGAGTATGACGGCCCCGTATCGCCCCGTATCGCTTCGTATCGCGCCGACTCATTCTAATTCCAACGATGCTCGACCAGGCCGGGCTACGAGCGATAAATGCCTGCCGGCTGTTAAGTGCACTATCATCCGGAAGTTGACGTGTCCTTGATACCAGATCGACCATGCGTCGCCGGCCTGCGGAGGAAACGGATCGGCGCGGCCCGAGACGGGTCGACCGCGGGACTCGGGAGTTCGCCGGCTTCCGATCGGCTCCAGGCCCCCGTTCGCGTACGAGTCCGATCGGAAAAGCTATTTTCGCTAGCACTCTTCGCCAGCTGGGTCTGGGTTACCATCCAAATATCGGATAAGTTATTCTCGGATTTAGGTCGCTGTCCAAAAAACGACGATTCTGCTTTCACTCGATAAATTACGAAAACCTTCGTCGGCATTCGAATAGACGAGGCGGATGCTTTCGATGATCTCGTGCCAGCCGTTGCTGGTTACATCCAAATTCTTACGCGTGAATTGTTGCTTTTGCTACGAGAAATAGAATTTAAATGGACCATTCGCAACTCTGGATCAACGTGGGCCCAAGTCCCGTCATGTCGGTCCCTTATTATTCTTTCTTTACATCAATGATTTACCGTCTTGCCTTCAATACGGTCGTTCACCATCATTTGCTGGCGACTTTGAAATATTTAAAGCTACATCGAATAAGAGAGGCTACTTGAAAACGCGCAGAAATAAATCGAACGAATGAATTAACCCATCCGAGATGAATTATACGTATACCCGGTGTGCAATAATCGTGAGCAAGATGGAGAAATGTTTGCTCCCGAAAAGTCGCTGGCCTCGGTTGGGTTAAAACGGCGTATGACGCATTTCCAGGCACAAAAGTATTCTTCGACGGAAACGCTTCGAACGACCGACGCATCGAAAGAGCTTATTTTTTCTTTTTTTCTATGCGAGAAGTTTGACGATGGACGGCTGCCGGGACAGGATATTTTGCTGGTTAAATTGACCGAGAAAACTGGCGGGCACGGAACCGTTTGCGATCGAAGGCACGCCGTGTATCCGTATCGGAATGCATTTAATGAAAATCAACGGCACGTCGCCTCCTGCCGCCTCTCTTGTCGCGCACAGCGTCGGGGAAAACTGAGACTCCCGGTGAACGGTACCTCCTGTGTATTTGCACGAGCAACGCGCGATGCTTGTATCGCAGAAATTACGGCGCGTTAAGGCGCAAGGAACGTGCCCGCGATAATTTATATGCAACCGCTGCGAACGTGCTCTCTCTCTCTCTCGGGATAGATTTGCGTGTGACGAGCACGCGAAACGATCGTCCGCCAGGTTGACGCGCGTGAACCGATTAAACATTTCAGCCGGTTCTTTCGTTTCGAAAACATCGGCATTCTTCTCTCCAGCCGTTTGTTCGGCTTTTATTCGGCGTACCGGCGAGATCTCGCGATATTTTTCGACGAACACCGGGAGAGACCGAATTCTACTATTACAAGCTGCTCAGCGTGTCAAGCGACCCACATCGGATCCACATTCCACGGAGAACAGGTCTGTAATTTTATGCACAATTTGACGGAAACTGAAATATCGACGGAATTACTGTGTCTGCGGATGCAGAATACGTTTAGGAACACATTTAATCTTAGAACGGTCCTCTACTATTTTTATTCCCTATAATAATAATAACAATAATAATAATAATATATATTATATAATATGTAATATATTATACAATACTATTATATTATACATTATCTATTTCTATCTATTTTACCGATTTTACTTACAATTCTTAACATTTTTCTTGTTTGTTTCTGTACAAATATACATACACTTAGATTTCTTTGTTAACAGAATAAATAATTGTTCTTTGTGCAACGGTTCTTTTCTGTCGGCAGACGTTGTCAATTTATAAATTATCAGGATTTTTAAATTTTATTCTATAGTCTCCATATTTCATATATGGCTGTTTTTGTAATGTACAAGATGTTCTCGAATAATTAATTCAGATTCTACACTTTCTGTTACGCTTACAACACTATTATATTATATGTACATACATGTAACCCGCATTTAATAAATATACGTATATTATGTATTATACACATACATATATATTGTTATTATTATTATTAAAATTTACTCTAGTCCGTTTCGAATCAAGCATCGATTACCATGGAGGAAAATTGGATACTCGAATCGGTCAAGGCGTTCGATTCGA
Organism: Megalopta genalis; assembly: GCF_051020955.1. Classification (NCBI taxonomy): domain Eukaryota; kingdom Metazoa; phylum Arthropoda; class Insecta; order Hymenoptera; family Halictidae; genus Megalopta; species Megalopta genalis. Next base: position 25,397,273 of record NC_135013.1, on the reverse strand, counting down.
GGAAAACTCGTTGGAGGTCGTTTCGCGAGCTCCTCTCTTTCCGATCGTTGGGGGCGATAGCAATCCCCCGCAGTGTTGCTGAAAATATCGTAAGATTCGATCCGTCGTGGAGATATCTCATGCGATCGATACTCGAGTCGTTCGGTGGCCGCTCGGAACCTCGATTGTTCGGGTTAATAGGGGGAAAACTCGGGATGGAAACTGGTAGCCGTGGATCCCGAGTACAAACGTTCCTTTGTACGGGGGCCCGACGATCGAAGATCCAGATAATCGGGATTTCTAAAGCCGCCAGTGCCGGGAGGCAGTTACGCGGGATTATTAATTACGGACTCGTCTAGCGATCGCTCGAGAGACTCTTCTGCATTAATGACTAACGACTAAGTAACCGATTGATAATTGCGGCCTCTATTAGCCCATTAACCGGGAAAGCTGTCCGTTCACGAGCGATGACGTTCCCGCACCGGTGCGATTAAAAACCTACAAAAACAACCGGGAACACGATGTAGCTTACATTAACGCGTGCTGCTGCCAGGACTTAACAAGTTAACCGGCGTACCCGATTGCCAACCTACCGGCTACCGTGTCTAATGGCTGTCGCGTCAACTCAAAACCAGTAAATCCAAGTGCAACCGATATGCACTTCTCCGCGCAGCGTTCAACTCCTTTACGGCGATCGCGAGGGGCGAAAGTCAACCGCCAGTAATTTCGCAGATAACATTTTGAAAATACGCATGTCGATAGCATCTTCCACGCTGATTCGAATTTTTTATTTTGCCAACTAATTTTTTTCACAACAAAAAGACTATTCTTTCATGAAACAATTATCGGATATGCCATACCCGGTTCTCTTCAACGTCGTGCGCGCGAGCTACAGTACAAATTTCAGCTCGAAAATTTGGTTATTGTTCGAATTATTTCAATCTTTAAAATGCATCGATGGACGTAACATTTTCATCATCGTCATTCAGAATTTTGTATCCTGGATGGTCCTTCATTTATTCTCAACCATCGTTGAAACATCGTTTCACAATTTTCAAACCAAGATGTGTATCGTGTTACAGAAATGTCTCTCTAATCGACACTCAGATTGTCCACAAAAATGAACAATTTGGGAAGAGGAGATACGATTGCCTTGCAGCTCGTTCTTATAGTCGTTGACAATTCGTAACTATAAAAATGAACCGCAGAAATCGAATAATCGTATCTCCTCTTCCTAAATTGTCCATTTTTGTGGACAATCTAAGCGCCAATTAGAGAGACATCGAGCTCTTACAAACTCGAATTTCTCATTTAACTTCGACACAACATTTTTCCTTTACATACTCGCGAATATACTCGAATGGTATCTACACTCGTCCAACGACGACACCGTTATCGAAGAGTTTCAAGCAAGAAAGAAACGTGTTTCAATGTAAACATTGTCGCGTAGCTTCTATGTATGATTTTTTGGTGTATTTCGATAACGATGACGTGTACGTTTATCCTTGGTAAATGTTTCAGTAATTTTTCGAAAGCTTCGAGAGCGATACACATCGTAGTCCGAGTAAACATGGTATCGCTCAAGGGGGTCAAATCGTACCGCAAACAAACTCGCGGACATTGTCAAACACCCGGCGAATGGTTCGAATTACGCTGGCAAGCTTCCGAAGGTCGGGGCGAGAAAGAAATGTTGTAGCCGTAAAGGGGTTAACGCTGTAGACGAGAACGTAGGAGAACCGAGTGTTCCGAGACACCCGTTGTAACAAACGTGTGCAACAGTAGACGGCATTCACGGAACAAACAAGGGGGCCCTTTAATACAATATTACCGGCTGCATCTTGTGTCCGTGAACTCGTGGGGTGCGTGAGACGCGCTCGTTATACAGGATGTCCCATTGAAATCGTTAACCTCGGCTACTCGGGCCTTTGTTAATTTATGGAAATGAAAAGAAAAAAGGGAAACGTAGACGCGCGCGCGCGCGGCACGGCAAGAAGACCCGGCTCGGTACACGGCCATAGTAAATTGGTTTCGGTGGCTATTATACCGCGGCACCGGGTACAGCTACATAGTTACAAACACAGGTACAGACACAGGTGGATCGTTCAAAGCTTCTCGCTCCATGGGAGAGAGCTTCTTACCTGAGCTTCGCGGCGTACTCCACTTCGATGGCGCATCTGTCGCGAATAAAATGCCCGTACCGTTCGAGGAACTCTATCCCTTTTTGCGTGTGCTGGGATAGATTCTCGAATTGATCCTGGAACAGAGAGAAACGAACCGAATCACATGGCTGCAATTTTTCTAACTTCCATCGATCGAATTCTCGGTGAACCTTTAAACGTTCGGTGGTACTGCTCGAGACTTATCCGTGCAAACGGTCGGTCACTTTGTCCGATTGAGCTTTTATTATTTACGTCGTCCCAGAAGTTCGTGCCGCGAAACGTTTATATCCTTCGCGGTGTGTTTTGCAAACACAGCGCGGCGAGCGAACGATGGAAAACAGTTTAACACGTTCGGTAGAGTCTGGCGAAAAGTAATCCGATTAATGATTAATTGTTACGTCTGTGTCTTGAAATCATGTTCGCGATTAACGATTACGATTCACGATCACGATTAATGAGGCAAGTAATCATGATTAATGATTAACGCGTAAGAAAACGCAATCGTCGGTCATGATTAACACAGTAATCATTGATCATGTAATGATTTCTTTTTTCTATATTATGATTAACTGAAAATTTTGGTATTATGCTGGTTAATAATAATAATTCTGAATAGGTTTTAGAAAATCTAGGCCTCTCATCCGGACCAAATAACGAGAGCGAGCGGCGCTTTGCACCGAGAGACGATGGAACTTTGCTATCGATTCCGAAACGAGTCCGAGCGTTCAACCGATATTGTTCGATCTCGAAACTAGATCAAATTGGGTGCAGTCCACTCGAACGCACTCGAGCTTTAACAAACTGTATGTTTGCTACCAGATAAAACTGTTTACGCCCGCCGATTTGCCTCGTCTTGCGGTTTCAGAATCGCGATCGATTCTTCTCGGTGCAAACAAAGTATGCGGTTTCTCGTTAGAGAATAGAATACAGAGATAATTGTCTAGCCGATTAACGCGACCAATGTTCGCAACCGTTACTCCAAAGCCATTCTCTCCGGACCGACCTAGTCCGGATTTGCAGACGCAAGGACTCGGCGAAACGAATTCCAGAAGAAACAGGAAAGCAATTAATAAGGTAACAGTACCTATTATGAAACCCCGACCAATCGTGTCCCCTTCTTGAAACGGTAGCACAAATAATACAGAGACCAAAAAGAACAGTTATGTTGCAAATCTGATAGAAAAAAATCCTCGATAAAAAAGTAGATTTTTATTTATATAAAGAATAGTCCGTACATTTCTTGCTCATTTTCAATATGACAAACATGGCTTCACATTTAAAGGGTTACAGCGGTGAGAGTGCACGAAACATAAAATCCTTAAATACTACAGTAGAAGCAGAAGTTTCAAGTTTCAATTTAAAGAAAAAGACCATCATCTTACGATAATTTTTCGCAGAGTTATCGTGAATTGAAGTTGGTTAATTTCTATCCAGAACTTTTCTATGCTACAATTTTGTTCAACAGGGTGTATTGTTTACGAACAACCATTATCGACGATCAGAGTTTCATTTGGAAGTTCATTACGTTATCTGGAAACATCGATCCATCGTGCAGTAGTATAAATATTCAACAGCAACGCTTTGCAGTTGCAACAAAATCGATGATAATCTTACACCGACTGAAAAGCGTTCCATAATAGGAACATATACCTTATCGCGTGCTTGGAAAAAGGAAGCGAGGTCTGAAGTCTGCGAGGCGGCGAACGGTCAAAAGTAAACTGTTCGGGGAGAGGTTCGTTCACCTATCGTTCCCGAATTCTCCTTTCCCCCGAATCGCGACGAGTTTAATGGCGAGTTGTCCTGAAATCTCTCTGAAGAGGGACAAAAAGTTATCGGAGCCCATGCGCGCGGATGCACCGCGCCGATCGGAGAAAGAGAGATATAGAGAGAAAAGAGTAAGAGAGAGAGAGAGAGAGAGAGAGAGAGAGAAGAGAGTAGGAGGTAGAGAGAAGAGAGAGAGAGATAGAAGAGAGTAAGAGATAGAGAGAAGAGAGAGAGAGAGAGAAGAGAGTAAGAGGTAGAGAGAAGAGAGAGAGAGATAGAAGAGAGTAAGATATAGAGAAGAAGGGAGGGAAAGAGAGAGAAGAGACCGTAAGAGATAGAGAGAAGAGAGAGAGAGAAGAGAGTAAGATATAGAGAGCGAGATATAGAGAAGAAGGGAGGGAAAGAGAGAGATGAGGGCGTAAGAGATAGAGAGAAGAGAGAGAGAGAAGAGAGTAAGATATAGAGAGCGAGATGTAGAGAAGAAGGGAGGGAAAGAGAGAGAAGAGGGCGTAAGAGATAGAGAGGGCTACCCTGCTCGGGACAATGAGGGTTTCGCAAGAGAACCGGCAGAAAGGTAGAAAGATTTCTGGCCGTTTAGCGGCTCGCTACGAAAAGTGAAACTGGACGGTGCCGTTCGGCTGGCGCAACGCAACGCGCACGTTCTAACAGAGAGACAGCACGTTAACAGGCCAGGAACTATTTATCGGCCTTATGAATCGCACGCCGGAACGTTATGTCGGAACGTTACACGCCGCCAGCCTCGCTCTTGCTTCTGCCGACCAATTTCCCCATTCAGATTTCGACTCTGGCCGGCTCTAGCCGTGAATGGAGCAATTGCACGGGGCGCTTCTAAATCGACCGCCTGATTCGCGAGATTATCGGTCGTGCACCGCACCGAGAGCTTATCCGGCACCTTCCTTTCCCTCTGTCAACGATCAGATACTGGTATTTGTACATACATATCGGACGCAGTTGTTTAACCCATCTGTGTGCAACAATTTCTACTTTTTGCTTTAGCCGTTCTTAGTAAACCTCAAGATAATATCCTATTGTTTGTGCACTCTTTTACATCGGTCGATGTTTCGTGAACAAAAATTTATGCAGACTATTTTTAATAACCGAGTTTCATATACTGTGGATATTTTGGTTGTACACGCGAGGGTCGACGCTAGAACTACCAAGCAAAACGATCGATTTCAGATTTTTATTCTGTAGTTAATCCTATATCGCACATTATAATTCATTTATTCCGATGTTGTTAGTCGCTGCTATTCTTTTTGTGTCATTTTGTATTACTGACGGATGGACTGCGTATTTTATGCATTTTTGATCAAAATGACTGGGTCGGAAACAAAAGAGTGAAGACGTCAGAAGAATTTGAGAATATTTTTGTGTTACATGCAATTTATGAAAATTATTAACAGAAGAAAGGCATTTGTATCTGACTTACGTTCCCTACAATTAACTCGGATAATTTTTATATTGCACAAAAATGCATGTAACTTATCAGCATATTTATGGCTAAAAAGCGGAGTACGAAAGGGAAAAACCATGAGAGGAATTATGGTATTACTGTTTCTTAACCGCAAATAAATAAATAAATAAATCGTTATTGATGTAACAACGAGCCAGACTCGTGACGAAGAGTTCATACATAATTCATTAAATACGAATGTCATAAATTCCTTCTGTTATTAATTAATTCTGTTACCAAAATCTCGTTTCATTGGGGAAACTATTAAGGATAAAGAAGTGCTAATTATCGCAGCTGCGAAAAAGGATAGCAGTAAATATCGTTTTTAGTATTCGGTGCTTCCAAGATGCGGCGAGACGATTAACCCAAAAAGTTATGCAGTTACTACATTTCACCCTGTCTCCTCCGTTTTCTCAAGGAACATCTTACCAACAGCAAATTTGGCGTGCGGCCATCGCGGCAGTTGCGCGATAAATAAACAAATAAGGCCAGAAAGTCCCCTCAATTTCGATTCGGCTCCGTATCTATGTGTGTCGCGCGAAATGAGAACATCCGAGCAATGTATAAATAGGTATATCCATGTAAAAGCTATTTCACTCGACCACGTAAGGAGTATATGTGGTTCGCTCAAGGTTCTCAAGCAGACCCCACTTCGGGCAGTCCATAGAAATAATTAAAAAAGATCGTTGTGTTGTTCCGAGGGCGTAGCCGAGGGAGTGTTCACCGTCCATCGTGGTTCCAGTAGCGATGGGCGATAAATTATCCATATTCATTTTCGAGTTCTGGGAACACCATGCGGGAATATCGCGATGCTACGAACTCATTTTTATTTAACTAATAATTAGACTGCGAATTTTATGCGCTTATGGCAAACATGGGTAACCGAAATACTAGAACAATGGAGACATTACAAGAATTCAAAAATGCTGTCGTATTATTTTCGATATATTAAAACTGATAAGAAAAAAAATACAATCTCTACTTTAAATGAAATCTCTACTTTAAGATACTAGATTCTGACTGCTTCTAAATCTGATTGATTCTAAATCTGAGGGCATGCCCGTGACACCGAGAAAGCGCAATCTTTAACGTTTCGCGACTTTAAAGATCAAGTTTCGACCGATCTCTGATATCGATCAGAAGTATCGATACGAAATACAGTCGCAATTCGCGCGTATCTCCATCCACTGGAACGGTTCCAGTAGCTAGGAATCGGTTTAGCTGCCGGTGTGACCCTCCCCCCGCTGTTTCGAGAGGGGTCTCGGATGACCGAGGAGCGGCTTCGCGGTAGTCCGAGCCGATCAATCGCGGAAGCCTGATTGGTTGGCGGCAGAGGGCAGCGAGCAAGGGGGCGAGAGATTGTCTATGGTTACCGCGTGAATCCCGGGGTGCCAAGGAACCCTCTCTTCCGGATAGTTTTTCGGACAGCTACCGAGAATCCGCTGGGAACCACGGAATAGCGACACTCTCGCCCGTTACGCCTCGGTATGCGAGCTTTATCGTTCAAGGACGACCCCGTCTTTCAACATTTACGCGAGCCCGATGCCGTGGCCTAAGGACAAATCGCGAGCTCCACGTTCCACCGTTCGAACGGGGGGAAAAGAGAGGGGCTGGCGACGGAGAATTGACCAAGAGAGAACGAGTGACGAGAGACAGTGGAGAGAGAGAGAGAGAGAGAGAGAGAGAGAGAGAGAGAGAGAGAAAGAGAAAGAAAAAGAGAGAGGGAGAGAGAAGTCGATCGAGACTTCGGCTGGCATTCGAAACGCGTTACTTTCATTTCGAACGAGTAGCCATTCAAGGGCCACGAGCTGATTGTGGGACCCAGCAGATGCGTGTACCCCGCCGCCGCCGGTCTTGCCTTACCAGAGCAGCCCTCCGGTGCTCCGGTCTGACCAGGTGCAAAGAAAAAAGCGATCGGGATCTCGCGAGGTATCGATGTCACGCGACCAACGAGACCAAGCTCTGCCTGCGACCGCTCGAGACTCGACCCTACTCGCGTCGACTCGCGTCGCGGCCGCCCTCCTGCACGCATTCAAATAATTGGACTTTAATTAGAAACGTCGCGAGGACCGCGACAAAACAGCTCCGAACGATCCGGCAAGCATCGAGACGATGCGGGACTCGGATTAATTGTAATTGCGACACGGCAAGAAGATATACAACTGACTCGGATACGAGCGCGCGATTATAGGGAGCAGTGGCTGCGGTTCCTCGAGCGTCTCGTTGCTTGCCGCGCGACATTCTATTATATGTAGCTTCACGCGCGGTAATTGTACCGTCGATATGACTCTTTTAGGAAAATCATTTAACGAGCGCGTACGATGGGTGAAAAAGAAGTATTCGTACACCTTCTAAAATGGAATAATTTCTTTATAATTGGTACAAGCGACCTTAATTTTTGGGGGGATGTTAAAGGGATTGGTTTACTAGAGAATGACTAAAAAATTATTTTCAGAAATTGTAATTTGTTGGCACGATAAGAGAAATGAAAAATGTTGATTTTTCAACTTTTTTATTCGAGCTTCAAACGAAAATTTTGTAGAACTCGGTAACTTATATGCATACAGAAAATGTCACGCAACTTTACTTTTCAATTTCAATTCGATTAAATATATTGCTTCAATGGTGTGCAATGCTTGAGACTGTTTTCGTCAAAGTCAAAGTGTTAAAACCGTAAACACGAACTCGATCGCGTTAAACGGCTCGACAGACTTAATTAGAGCAGTAGATGCAGATACGCGATGAATACAACATTTATCGTTCTTCTAAGAAATCGTTAAAACCAACAAAATTCTAATCTTCGTAACTGCGAAGATAACGGTACAGCAAGGACGCAATAATTCCTCGCTCGTTCTCTATGCATCGACACGAACAAAGACACACATCTGCCGGCTCGTGTTTTTTCCAGCGAAAAAGAGTGGAGATTTTGCTGGCACGAGGCGGCCGACCTTTCGAGCGACAGCCTCGAGGAGCGATGACTAACGAAAGCGGCGATAAAAGGACGCTGTTAGGCGACTGCGGAGAGACGCGCGAGCGATCGTTCGCGAACGATCGCGGCGGTGATCCCGCGACATTGATCCTCGCCGGCCTCGTCAACCTCGTTTTGCCTTTGCAAATGGAAAATAATCGGTGCGACGGAAAACATGATACTCTCGCGAACGACGAGATATGCGACGCGATACGATCCTCTCCCGTGTACACCGATACACGGGTTTGAATCGGATATCGGTGTGCCGTGCTGGGAGCGACCGATCGCGGATCCACGGGATCCTTTCGAATCGGCTAGAAAATGTTTCTATCGGTTCGCACTTTCTCATTGTGATAACCGAGCGATTTGCGACTGAATATCGGAGAACTGGTAGCGCAGGTGATACGCGGTCCTTCGACTTTCGAACCACCACCGGCCAACAGGAAAACCTGTTGTCGTTTTTCTGCCCCGTCTGCGCTACCGTTGCGCTGTTACAAGCCCGCTCTATCACCGGCAGCCGATTTGATTTTCACGCGGGACTAATTACTCGGTCGTTCTGGCGGAGAAAATACGGATATTACGTGAAACCGCCAGTCCCACCCATGGAGATATGCGAGCAGCCGGGACAACAGGTTCGCACCGAACTTAACCGAACGTTTTCGGATTTCATCGGATTCCGATCTCGCAGATAGGCTCAATCGCGAGCTTACCGATTCCAGTCAATTTTAATAACCGAGTTTCGTATCGTTCGTTTCCATTGCTGCACCGAAACAATGAAGTTTCAGTACGCTTGCTATGCAATAATAAGTGAATAATAAACAATAAATAAATAATAAATAGTAATCATAATTTTATACAAGTTGGTTTCGAACTCGAGGATGGTAGTTGTTGGTTCGAAAACGTACTTGCAAGTAGATCGATGCTATGAATCATTGTGTTGTGTTAACACGTTGAATATTATATATAATATCCGTCAAATATGGATGACACTAATTCTTGACCAATTTTCAACATTCATTTTCATTGTAATGTATTCGAGCAAACTGAATTTGACTAGGATGTTTCGGACGCGAAAGAGTTCTAATTGTCGTTCACTATGATAAATTTTAATTTTCTAGTTTCGGTTTGATTCATTAAATTGCATTGAATTTGTGGGAATTTTAACGGTTGATCGTTGGCGCTGAACGTGTTAAAATGCTACGTGTTACTGTCATTATCGGAGGTTTTAATTTCTTCATTGACGATTCAAATCAATTTAGAAATCAACTATATAATGCTATCAGAAGTTCGAATGTTTCGTTTGTGTTTGCTTTGTATTATAATCGTATTGTTTTCATTTTCATTATTATTTTATTAACACGTTAAGCGCCACGCCGGTCCCTAGGGACCGGCGACAGATTTTTCGTTCTTCTATCGCGGCGCGTGTGTCGGTCCTTGCGTATTTGTGAGACTGAACATTTAAATTATGCGATATCGGTTTTTGTTTGGTCAATGCTTCAAGGAATAGAATAGAATACTTAAAAACATTAATGTAATTTATTAAAATTTAATTTAATTTATTTTAATTTATTATTCTCTGATGAACTTTCATCGCTCGACGAGCGCAATACACGACGATGACGAATTGTAGGCACTAAAATTTGTTCACTTGACGTATCACTTGATGACATCCTGATTTTTGGGTCAACAAAATTTTGAATTTCTAGTCAAGAAGAAGTACGAGAAAACTTGGAAACTGAACGAAACTGGGCTACGATATGTATGCAACTGAGGATTTCTTACGCGTTCGAGCGTCATTAGGCCTCGCTTTTCAGTTTTTTATCTTCTACCAAGGAGAAGGGACTATAAGGATATAAACAAAGTATATACATAGTATTTATTACGATCAGAAAATGACAGGCTCTCGAGTATAGTTTATCTGCAAGTGGAAAGATAAACATACGTTTATACTCTGGCTCGCCTAGCGGCGCGCTGCCCGGCAGGGCCCGCCTGACGGCTTACCGTGGCTTGAACGGAAAGGCGCAAAAATTCGGCGTGGCGCTTAACGTGTTAAGTTGAATTTTTATAGAGAAATTAAAAAGACATCTGGCCCGTTGATGCTAAATAAATTGAATTAAATTGTTGGTACACCCTGTTACATCGGGAATGAACTAACGTCCTCGAACAAGCTGTCACCACCGAGCGGAAAGCTTGTGCACAGTCGGAGAACTATTTCCGAGCAGTCTAGACCGAGTCGATCGAAAAAGCTGCGGCATTGTTGGCAGGGCAATTCGATTATCAGTTCGGAGGGAGTGAAACGCGAATGGAATTATAGTCGATTATCTGGAATCGATTTCCAGACGGGCCGGCCGCGATGAATCGGGGGCTTTCCCCCTCGGCTTCGGAGCAACCCTACGCGAACACTATGCGAGCCCTACGCGTTTTCCGCGCCGCAGCCGCAGCCGCAGTCACCGCTGCAGGTCGATAGATAGAAAACGCGCTCTCTCCCTCTATCTTTATCTCTCTTTCTCTCTCTCTCTCTCTTTCTCTCTTTTCGCTCCCTATGACTCACAGCCAGCCCGACCTTTTTCAAAGAGGTGCACTTGCACGCCGACCTAACCTTGCCTTCGCCAGACTATTCAGGTTAGCCGGTGGACCAAGCAGATAAGTTTCGGTCTCCGTTATGCACGGCAGGTAAACCCTCGTTGCACCTGCCTCGGCGGCCTTCCTCTCGCTTTTACCTTGAAGACGATCGGCATAATGCTCGAGACGTTCGGGCCAAGACCCTGGTTTTCGAACTTCTCGAGTGTCGCCGGCTCAATACTTTCCCTCGGTTCTGTAGCGCCGGATCGCGGCCGTTTGCGCGAACGTAAATCTCGACGACCCAATTCGCGGGTATTACTACGATCGAACCGCGAAGTTAGTTCCCTCGAGTTTCCAATTTAATTTAATCCCATTTAATGTTATCAAATGTACGAGCGCGAGAGCCCTTGGTACGACAGTAATCTCAATGCTATAACGTGAGGTAAAGCAAACCGTTTCACGGTGTACTAAAAGAGTTAATGAGGTTGATTCTGTAACATTCAAGTGAAAACGAGAGATCAATTAAATTTTTAAAATTATCGGCATTGATTAAAGACACGATTTAAAGAGTTAATTCGGCCGTGCAGTGTTCGACGAAATTCTCCCACGAGGATCGGACGGTGTTTAAAAGCTATTAATGATACATTTAAATTAGATCTCGATAGAATAGCTGTGCAGGAAACTGTTCCACTTAAGACAAATAGAATAAAGATAGACGGTAAAAGCCAGCAAGAATCTCCGATCAATTTTTTACTGGAATCGACGATAGCCGAATTGTTATCGCTCGCGAAAGTATTTGACAGGAAATTGCCCAAGTATAATTCGCAGCAGGTGATAGTACCGCGAAGCAAATGATAGTGATCGGTGCGTCACTCGATGGACGATAAAGCAATTGTCGAGTGATTCACCATGTTCGATGAAACGGCGCGTAAAGAGAGCGAATCGCTGGAACCTGTGAAACCAACGGCACTATGGTTGTCGTTAGCGTAAACGTTTGTAAACCTGCGTGAACATTTGTAAACGTTTGTAAACCGTAGTGCACATTTTTGAATCTCAGTAAATCTTAGTAAACCTTAGTAAATCTGCGCAAACTTTAGTAAACCTTTGTAAACCGTAGTGCACCCTTTTTAGATCGCTTAGTAAATCTGCGGAAACTTTAGTAAACCTTTGTAAACCGTAATACACGTTTTTAAAGCTCTTAGTAGATCTCAGTAAACCTTAGTAAATCTGCGTAAACTTTAGTAAACCTTCGTAAACTTTAGTAAACCTTTGTAAACTGTAATAATTCTCAGTTAATCTCAGTAAATCTGTATAAACTTTAGTAAACCCTTTGAAAAACCTGCATGAACTTTTGTAAATCTCAGTAAAACCTGCGTAAACCTCTACAAACCCTGGTAAACCTTAGTATGCGTTTGTAAACCGGTCGGCCACAGCAGGAGTGAGTTTCCATGCGCAGAAACTCAGGAACACTGCCCTTTGATCGACCGAAAATTCCTTTGCGAGAACACCGTTACGTCAAGAGAGAAAGAGAGAGAGAGAGAGAGGAAGAGAGAGGCTCCAAATAAACTGAATAAAAAAAATCTGGTTCGCGAGAGTGGACCGTCGCTAATTAATTCGACGAGCACCTCGGAAAACCGTTGTTCGTGGCTGTCGAGGAGGCGGGGGCTGAGACAGCGACCGGGAAAACCGGCCAAGAGAGGAGCAGGAGAGAGAGAGAGAGAGAGAGAGAGAAGAGAGAGAGGAAGAGAGGGAGTACCGCGGAAAATCAATAGCGGTGCCGGATATGCGGAATCGCAGGCAGAAGCGAGCGTAAAACATCGACTGCGAAAATAGTTGCGAAAACGAGAGACACGCGCCACGTCGCTCGAGGAACTCCCTGGACTCTTTTTCTCCCTCTCGCTTTCTCTGTCTCTCCTCCCTCTCTGTCTCTCTCTCACTCGCTTTCTCAGGCACTCGGGGAACAAGTGTGCATTATGAGTCACGAAATCGCGGTGGGGTGGTTTTCACGTACCCTACGCGCCGCCCTATCGATCCTGCGTTTCTGTGCACGCTCGCACGCTTGCACGCCCGCACGCGACTTCAAAGCGGAACAGAGAGGACCACGGAGAGACAGGGACGTGGACAGGGTGACGAGGACATGGTGACGAGCACCAGACACAGCGAAGGGAGTGTGAGAGCCTCTGGACGGAGAACCGCGGGCCCTTCGGCTTCGTTTTTAGCATTCGCGTTTGTTTAAACAGTGCCTCTTCGCTCGAAACGTCGATTCTCACGGAGACTGAATACCCTTAACCTTCGGAAGCTCTTTTCTCGAATACTCGGCGATATTTGCGGACGAATCGGACTGCAAGATGCAATTGAAGAACGCTTTCCATTAGTTCTTGACAGTTTGTCTACCGACAGTTTGCTAATGGTTCTCTTAAAATCGAAGATCAGCGGAATTTGTTTAATAATCGTTCAAAAGCCACCATAATCTTATTCACAATCGTTCTAATTATTTAGATTAATGCAATGTCACAAGTTCTTCTGGGATAATTATTAACGAAAACGTTATCGAGATTATCTTAAACACAGTTTAGTCCCTGAAAAATTACAAATGGCAGAACTGAATTCATTTATAGACCTCTCGCCATTTCTATTTCAACGTAATCGTTTCTCAAGAAAGAGTCTTCATGATTTCAACAATTTGGAAATAAACAATGAGAGACTGGTCATTTTGATTAACATGGCCCGGTTCGTTAATTCTCTGTATAAATAGTGTTTCCTTGTTCTTCTATGTTCTGAGCTTATCGAATTTGTTTCCATAATCTCGCTTCTGATAAATTCGCAGATTCCGTGTTTTACAGCTCAATGAATACATAAAGCACTTCAAAGTAGTTCCTTGCAAAAGTCACACCGGCACGAACTAGTTTGACCCTTCCCGAACGGACGTCGATATATCGACTTCAGGGCTGTACTCTAGTTCTAGTGGCTGCAAGCATGTAATTTGCTTACGTACAGTGACTCACATTAATATATTCGGACACCTTTCAAAACAGAATAACTTTTTATCAAATTGAACGGAATGACTTGAATATTTTGGTGATATTAGAGTGATTAATTCATTGCACAATGACTTCGATACTCTCTTTTTTTAATTTTGCTATTAATTGAAGTGACAAAAAAAAACATTTTTTTAAAGTCTCATGTTCTTTAACTCTTTTCCATCTGATCCTCTAAAGAATACTTGAATCATTTCAGGTTTGGACGATGAAATCCATCCGGATTCATGAGTATGCAATTTCATGCATCTATATACATATACATACATACGCCATCGGTATGCAATTTCATGCATACTGAAAATTTTATCATACATAATTTTACTCATACGCAGCAAAAGGTCAGGATTCACTATCCACATTTCCCATTATTTCAGTGTTCCATACATGATTTAGTTCTTCCAAGAAGATGTCCTCGACAAAATTTGCGTATACACAAAAGGTTAATGGACTGACCAGGTAAAATAATGTATAGAGCTTTGAAAGCTCGCGGAGTGGACGTGCGGATGAGAAACCAGCGGACTCGGACACGAAAACGGGCGCAATGGAAATGTACTCCGATAAAATAATAACCGGTATCTCCGAGTTGAATCCAGTCGTTTCGCCGGCACGGCTGATTCGAAGCAATACGCCGACACGGTACGGCCGGAGTCGTTGATACTCATTAAATATTGACAATAGAAGATTCTCGAGTATCGTACAAATGAGGCGCGGCTGCCAATAACGGATATACCCTCTCTCACCTGCGTACCCGTGTGTGGATTACGCTTAGCTCATACCGTAAAATTTGAAAGTAACTACGCGGAGATGAGTGTTCTCTAGCCATTAGAATCTTAATGATCTATTTGAGTCGCGAAATGCCTCGTCCCAAATTTTTACTTTACGATGATTGCAATTATAAAGATACACACCAGCTTCCAAAAGTATTGAGACAGTTACAGGAAATTAAATGAATTTGAAAAACTGATAGGGAATTGTTATAATTTCATAATTTTAATTCAAAGTTAATTATTATATTAAACAGCGATAAATAAATGCACATAGTTTATGTTATGATAGAAGAGATAACGTTAAAATTCATTATTAGAAGAAATAACGCCGATTTTATAAAATAAATTAAATTTTTTCGGCATCCATTTTATTAGCTTTACCATTATTTCTGATCCTATTTGGTTACAGGCATTTTGTAATATGCTCCACATATTAAGAATAAGTGACAAACAGTTATAACTTTCTTATCAGTGTGTACTTTCGACGATGCGATGCCATTAAAACTCACGGACATTACCTAAACTGAATGAGAAATTACATTTAAAGTAAATTTAATTTTAATTTAATTTAATTTAATCAAATTTAAACTAAATTAAATTTAAACCAAATTAAATTTATACTAAATTAAATTTATACCGAATAAGCAGGTGTCCTGATAGTTTCGGAGAAGGGTGTACATTTATGGGGAATGTATCTAATAAACTTGTTTCATAACCAATAGCTGCTGTTCATAAACCTAGTCTAACCCTTATTAAAACGTCTCCAGTCCGGTTCGATCTTAATTTCGGAATTTTGTGTGCTCTTCTGAAAAGGTGATTCTTTGAACCGGTTGCGCTTCGGTTGCACTTTGGGCTGCAGAAACGTGCAACGATGCACGGCTCGCACACCAGCTCGGCTCTCCAGGGTTTCACGTGCCTGCTAACGAGTATACACAGTGGAACACGAGAGCGAGGCACGGTGGGACGCGGCGGTTGCGTTTAATAAGCAGACGAAACGTTGAACCGTCGCGTCGGCGTGTCGTGCGGTGCATACACCGGTGCAATAATATGCGCCTTAAAAAGCAGTGGGGTAGTGGAGCCAGTTACTGTGGCGTAGCAAACAACTGAGCCTTTTGTTTATTTTCAAGAACGATTAACTTTATATTTATCGAATAAGACGCATTCAATGTTTTAATTGAAATTTAATTCATTACTTGCTCATTAAGATTAAACATGTGAAAAACGGAAGTTCTTGATGTACCATACAAATTGTTACAATCTTTTGATACTGAATTCGCGACATTTTCTACAAAGCTTAAGAAAATATTGAACGAATGAAGATCTAATATTCAATAAAATAAATTTTCTTTCTCCTTATGTTAACAAAAAATTTCATCTTTGCGTCATGGGAAAAATTCGTGTCGATAAAAGACACTTGGAAATTGACCTTAACCGTAGGCCAACTAAGCTGGGTTTACGTTGACCCGAATTGTATACGTGTTAGTGTTTACTGAATTAACAAGGAGAAAAGACATTTTTAGAAAGCTTCGTCTAAAGAGAAGAAGCAGCCGTGTCTAAGAATATATACTTTCTATTTATAAATAAATTTTTGCAATCAAGTATCTGTTTTCTTTTCACTCACATATTATACTAATAATAAAATATAAAAAATAAATAAATAATAATATAAAATAAAAAAATAAATATAATATTAAACTAATTTAAATAAAAAATCTGGTGAAAAATTGATTTTTTGATACACGAATAAAGAAATTTTGTTTTAGGTGAAACATGGCCCGGCTTCGGCTATCGTTCGATCACTAAACCTTTGAGCATCCTACGGTTGAAGTTCTTAAAAAATGTCGATTAAATTGCTGAAGTTTTACTAGCAAAAAAAACTCCTGAAGACCGCCGACAGGGTACAGTAATTGCCTTCTCTACTCTAGCACTGTGCAAATGTAATACAAAAGTAGTACGAAAGTAGTAGAAAAGTAGTAGAAAAGTTTCCGCGTGTTTTACGAAGTAGAGTCGACGTAGGAGTTTTCCGAACGAACGAAGAAAGTACGAGGGAAGAAAGGGAAATCCGCGGGAGAAGGTGGGAAACTATGGTAATCGTGTTCGCGTCTCCGTCTGCACGCGAACGAACTAACGATCATCGGGTAATGCGCGGGACCCCGTCGACGGATACACGGCTCACACGGATCCGTTGTGTTTTAATGCGAGGCGAGAATAATCCCTCGAGAGGCGCGCTCCTCGCGGTGCATTCGAGTCTCTCGAAAATTGGTAGCTTAACCCCTTAAGAGACACGTATTTCCCTCACCGGTTCCATCAAAAGAGTCAGCGCTCGGCGCAGCGACAGACTAATGCACCGATAGCCAACTCTGCCCCCCTCCCCCCAAGAGAAAAGCATCTTCCTCCTATCCGAGTGTCTCCCTTGGAAATAATATTCTGTCTCGCAGTCGATCGTCTCCCCGAGAAATCAAGACAGAGATTGACTAGACTGCCGACATTATCCATTTATGGTGGAATACGAAGCAAGGGAACCATTAGAAGGATTTAGCACCCAACCTAAAGAGCCAGTCGAAATTGAAATACAGTTGAATTCGTTTATGCAAGCTTAGATTATCTCTTAGAAATATTATATAATATTTATAATTGTAATCGTAATTAATACTAGCTTTATGAAACCCGTCAAAATGACGGGTCATTAACTTTTTTATTCACGATTATTCAGATTGTAGAGATTTATTCGTAAACATTTACGAGTAGTATTACAATAACATTGGTTAGCAATCAGGATAAATGTCTTGTTGTTACTTTTATAAGCTAGTATAACCTTGGTGTTCCGTGAATCTAGTGTTAAATAAATTAAATTAAATTATAATGGAAATAGTTATAAAGTCTGAATAAATTTAGTCTTGTCGTTCTTATAAAACATGCGTTAGTCACTTTTACCGACGACATATATTGTGTCGTCGTCTTAATAAAATTACTAAAAGAGGAACCAACTATCTACTAAATTCTTACATTTGATGCAAAAACCTTTTGTTCTACAGAAGTATAATTAAAAATACCGTGATCTACGGTCAGGTACCCAGAAAACCAATTCCGGGCTGCAAAAGTACGAAATAAAAATTCTTCCACACGGCAAGAAGGCTTGAAAATAAATCTCGGAGTATTGTTGCCGCAAATTTCCGTGCAGAGGATATTCGCTCGGTTCTAGGAACGGGCGCGGTTCTTCGTCGCTTCGAAAAAGGTTCCGAGGGATCACAGCGCTATTCCCCGGTTCCTTTGATGCTCTGGAACCTGGTTCGCGAACATTCTCCCGTAAACCCCGAAACTCGAAAGCTCTCATAGGCGGCTCGTGACCTTTCGCGAACCCTTCATTCCCTCCGGTTCGCCTAAACGCCAGCTGTTCCAGCGAATTTCGCTCGAGAGACCCGAGACTCCTCGAGAGCGAGACGTCGGATCGACCAGACGGTCTCCACGGCTTTTTTCGACCAGATCATCCTCGCTCTCGAAGCTTTTAATAGATCCCGATAAACGAAGCGAGTGCTGCGGCCTCTATCGGAGACGAATCGCCTGCTCGTCGATGATTTATGGCTCGCCCTTGATTTCCTAATTAGACGACGCGGCGAACCGCGAGGCGATCGGTCGATTAAACTGCTCTGCAAGCTTGCCGAGTTCTACGAAGTCCTGTGCAGGATCGTTCGCGAATTCTGATCACTCGACGATCGAGATCCACGACGCCACAGTGGGGCTAAATAAAAACGTTGTGCCGAAATTAAAGTACTCTTGATAGGAACCTTGTTAAACCTTAAATATCGTAGAGTAAGGGAAAAATAGAGAGAATGTAGCACGAACATTTTTTAATCGTGGCAATTTCTGTTGAACTTGAAATATTCCAACAAAATTGTGATTTATCCAACACCGGGTACAGTTGGGCATTTTTTTATACATCGTTGGCTTCCTCGCTTAAATCGAGTTTTTCTCAAAATTTTAAAGTGACGGATAAATTGTGCGACCGGATTTGAAATCAGCGCGTCAAAATCTACGGGAAATGATGTATAACATGTCATAAAAAAAGATTCAAACGTACATGGCATTGGATAAATCACAATTTTGTTGCGACACTTCAAGTTTAACAGAAATTGTCAAGATTAAAAAATGCTCACGCTACATTCTCTCTATTTTGCCCCGATTCTATAACATTTCAGCTTTAACGTAAAAAGATAAAACTGCATCGCTTTAGCCCGTTCCTATCGAAAGTCCTTGATTTTGGCACAACTTTTCCATTTAGCCCCACTGTGCGACGCTGCGAAGCGAGAGATCCGAACGGAGAAAAGTTGTCGTAAAGCTAGAAGCAGCTAGAGCCATTCATGGCTAGGCTAACATAAATAGCCGTGATTCGTTTCGGACGAACTCCGCCAGATGAACATTATTAACCCTTTAACAGCGAGTGACGAGGACTTCGTGCACGATCTACTAAATATGTATGCTATTCTAAATCCGAAGAAAATGTAATTCTTCTACGAGAAAAAAAAGACTGTCTCGCTCGATCGAGGAAATTATTTAAACTGAACCTAGCAAGCCGATGAAAACGACCGGTCTCACATTGTTAATTTTCAAATTATTGAGATTACTAAGACTTTCTCTTGAGAGACGATCAAATGGATTCCTTTATCCATACATTATAATCAGACGGCGGATTTTATGCGTCTACGGCAAAAACGAGTAGGTACAATTTAAAACAGTGAAAAGATTCAAAGAAACCGAGGAACGTTGGTCCATTAATTTCAGTTTACTATAATCATTAAAGAGAGAAGTAAAATTATACCCGGCTCTTATATGTTGCAATTCATGCAGAAAATTTTTATTCGCCATGAAGATCCGCGGTCTAATTATAATAAAAACGGCGAGAGGTCTATATAAATTCAGACTCGTCACTATGACGAAGCAACGCACGTTGCTCACTTTCCGAAGTGCTAATCAACGCGCAGTTGTGAAAGAAATGCTAGTGCAAGTGGTTAACACTGACTTGCAAGTGCAAGGATGACACAACTTTTTTCTATCAAGCGCGAAACTAGGGCTGGGGAAAAATCAATTTTTGAAACAGTAAATAGATTATAAATACTTTTATCTTCTCGTGTAATACCAAATTTGGTAAATATGCTTGAATAAAAAAGTTCATTGAAAAATTCCTAGCAACAACATTTCTATAACATCAGAAACTGCGAAAGAAAAAATCAGAAACCAGTTATTTTGACCGGTTTGGTAGTTCCGGCGTTAAACAAACCAAAGTACGCCGTCATCTACAACGAGCAAGAGGGTCGCTAGAGTAATTGCTGTAATAAATCTTATCCGCTCTTATATTATGAAACAAGAAGATCCGATTAGGTGTAACGTTTATGGTCTCCAGTGTGCTAATACTAAACACCCCCGCGTTCGCCGGCTGCTCCGAAGATCCTGCGTACATATGAAATTGATGACGCGCGGCCCGCGTTTCCGGCGCCGAAAGCGGCGATCCACGGCGGCACGCGTCCCCACCTGCGGGACAGGAAGAACAGATCCGGTGCGATACCGCGATAAGAATACCCGCGAATTCTCCGGAATGTTGTCCCAGGTCGGGACAAACGCAAACGCGCGCCGGACTGCGTCGTACTACGCGTCGTTCTACGCCGCTGTGCGGCCGGCGTTCTATGTATGCTTCGGAAACTTGTCCTACGGTGAGAGGCGAAGCACGCCGACAGGGACGGATTACGAGACAAAGGACCCCCAATCGCGATTCCCTGACGCGTGTTGCCGCCCGTGGCCGACTGCGGTCGACTGTGGACTGTGGACAGAGAGCCCGATGCGATTCCTAACGAGATACGAGTGCGCAGTCACGAGCCGAACAATCATACGAACGTGTCGCGTCGCGTCGCGTCGCGCCGCTTGGAAACTCAAAGAGCCGCTTCTTCGTTTCGAAACGGCTTCTGCTTCTTCGAGAATTTGTCCCGCTTTCCCTCCGCTCAAGATCGATCAATTGTCCGCGAGATTCTCCCGATTGGTCCTTCGCGACTTTCGAACAAGGAAATCCCGATAACTGATTATTCGAACAACGTTTCCAGCAATAATTCGGATAAAATTTTATCCGAATGACGATTTGAATAATAATTTGGATAAAATTGTATTCGAATAACGATTTGAATAATAATTTGGATAAAATTGTATTCGAGTAACGATTTGAATAATAATTTGGATAAAATTGTATTCGAGTAACGATTTGAATAATAATTTGGATAAAATTGTATTCGAATAACGATTTGAATAATAATTTGGATAAAATTGTATTCGAGTAACGATTTGAATAATAATTTGGATAAAATTGTATTCGAATAACGATTTGAATGAATTTTTCGAGATAAAATTTTATCCGAAATTATTATCATTATTATTATTTCTTATATTATTCGAAAAATTTATTCGATATATTATTCGAATAAAATTTTATTTTCTCATTGTCCGGATTTATGAAACACGAGGACATGGTACGAAAACAGCGTTCCATAATAGCTACACACTCGTACTTAACTATTTTTTAATCGTATTATTTTTTATTAAATAAATATTTCAAAGTCTATTACGTAATCTATCGAAGAGTAGCCTAAATATTCAACGACAACGCTTTCCAATCGTAATAAAATCGTCGATAATCTTATACCCCCTAAAAATTGTTCCACAATGGGTACAATAAAGCCTCTTTATACTGTTACAAAAACACTTTATTATCGAAAAATTTCATCCAAGTTCTCTACTAGTAAAGACAAATGTTCGTCTAAGTAAGTCTCCGTTGCTCTTCCAGTTAAGCTCGATGCAGACACGATCTCAGAATGGCACGGAACGGCGCACACACAGATATCTCCGGGCAATTGGAGCAGGTTGAATCATCGCGATCATCTTTTCGCGGACGTTTTATTATTTGCCGAGCTATCGAGTGCAGGATGGGCGATCCGTTACGGGGAACCGTACGAAGGGAAACGGTGAGAAGATGCTCTCGGTCTCCCATTTCTCTGGAAGCGAGCGACGTAATCCCGTTTAACGGCGCTTCTCTCCGCTGGTGCGTGGACAATGGGCGGGGGCGGACGGTGCTACGCAGACTGTAGGAAGACGGTGGAAGACGCTCGGAGCGGAAAGGGACCCGCACAAGCGGAAGAAGAAAAGAAGCGCGGCCAATTGTTCTCCTAGAAAAAGGCCGGCCGTGTCGACGAGGCACGGAGGCATGGGCCATGGGGACTCGGAGCCATGGGCACGGCCCAACCCCTGGGGAGCAGGTTAAGAGTTCTTTTTCCCTTCGACGACAATAGCAGCGACGACACGGACACGTTGTCTCTCGCTTCTCTTTTCCCTCTGCTCTCTTGCTCTCCTGGCCGAGCGGGCACTCACCGTCGGAGCAGCTTTTTCCAGCGGCCGCGAGCTCGCAACACGCGAGCGCTACAATGCAACGCGAATTAATTAGCCACGGAATCACCGGAACATTTCGTTATTATCGCTGGACGCGGTCAACGACTCGGCAGACCTTCACACTGTTTTTTTTCCTCCCCTCCCCCACTACAGATAACTCGAGCAATCGCTCGCGCACGCTGTCATTCATGCTCGTTGTCGTTTTTTTCCCTCTCTGTTTTTCGTTCGCCTTCTGTCTCTCCTGCTCGGCCAACGGTCGGTATTGTGTCGCTGGAGTGGACAGCTCTCTTCTACCGTGTCGCGATAGCCATTTCGGAGGACACGTCGCGGATTCGCGGGCTCCGGGAGTGTCCCACCATTCCGAGTCCGACTGGTAGAACACGGTGGCTCTCTTTAACTCTTCAGCATTTTCCCGCTGAAGAGCACACCTACCAGCGCTGCATTGTTGCTCACGATTCCTTCGAGTGGCTGTTATTGTTCGTTCTAGGCTCCGAAGTCCGCGCAGATACTGTACGGCATTTGTGCAACCGATTTCGAAAGATTGCAAATGAGGAGACGCCGCGATCATGCTTGCGGCTTCGTTACAGTCGCTTTAAGCGCGTATCTCGATTACGCTTCTGTTTCGTTTCTCTCTTATCGCGGAAGAGATAGAAGCGGAAATTAGAAGCCGATATGAATTAATCATGTGCTTTATAATTAGAGTTTTCAGAGAATCTGATTGATCGATGAACTCGAGAGAACAACGGTCGTTCCCTTTTTCTCTTCTCGTTCGCAGAAATCGAACGAATCTCTTTTTAAAAATCAGAAAACCAGGCTCGACGTTCGCGTACAAAATCTTCAATGGAAAGCTTGTTACAACGATGTAGTAAGAAGACTAAAACGCAATCTATTGGCTTCAATTAAATCTTAATCCACGACTATTACATTAATTTTAGAATAATACCACATACGGTGGCTATTGGAAGCCTGTCGTTAAAAGTAGCGCGGAAGTCATATTATATTGTATGAATTATATAATTATTTGTTAATATTATTAAATCTTTTTAATTACTGTCTATTATTTTATTTTATTGATTTTTATTCAACTCTTGTTATAACGACATTAATAATGATTGTTGATGATTTTAGTAAATTTTGAAAGTCAGATTTATAATGTTTGTGTTGTATATTGTAATCATATTCATCCTTTTGTATGTTTCCTGTTCTTAACACTATTTTAAGAATGAATGTAACCATTATAATCATTGTTTTCATTTTTTTATTATGTTATTAATACTATCATTATCATTATTATTATTATATTGAATTCTTGCAGAGAAATTGAAAGGGCATTTCGCCAGTTGATGCTAATAGATAAATACATGATAAATAAACGAATAAATAATGTAAATAACAGCTGCAAATAAATAAAGGATAAAAGAAAACTTCGTACATCGAACTCACTCGCATTCACACGCCACAATTGTATCACTGCTTTTCTACTCCCTTTAAGCTACTAACGTGCAATGCTCCTGCTAATCGAATAAACCAATTATATCGAAATCATCGAATATCGAGAACCCGTCTCGACGCGGAATCAGAAAAGCCCAACAGTGTCTGAATCCGCGGCGCGATTTAACGGGTTGTTCGGAACCCAACGGTGAACAGGGGTGGCTGGCGGTTCAATCTGCTCGCGAAATCGCAGCGAAAACAAAACGCGGGGAGGGCTCTTTTGTCGCGTTCGAGTGAGACGTAAACGAAATGTTTGCCGCGTATCCGTCGTTAAGTATTTTTTCCGTTCGAGTGGACGAAATCCCCGTTCGCGGAGCCTCGACGAGGACCCTCGAAAGAGAGAGAGAGAGAGAGAGAGAGAGAGAGAGACCCTCCCTCCAGGAAACGGGTTCGCCATGGGGCCGGCACGGGGCCTGTATGGGGTCGAAGCTCTCGTTATCTCGAGCGCGGCGCGATCGCGACCGCCGATTCATCTCCTGCTTTTCGACTGGTTTCCCTCTCCTGCGGCCTCCCATTTTAATTAAGACACGCGTGAATCATAGGACGGAGCAACGGAGGATGAATCAAACGGAGCTCTCGTCGGAACCGAGTCAAGATATCGGGAGGATGCGGCGGCGATAACGGGAGAAGCGTGGGCGGCCTTGCCCGGTGGAACCCGTTGTCCAGCAACGAAAACAGCGAAAATCGTATGAAAATAGTCGACAACCGTCGTGCAACTGTAACCGCGGGCACACGTATCCACAGTTCGGATAGCGCTTGGGACCGAAATAGAAACCATCACGATTCGCTTCCAAGGTTCGCGTGTCTCTGTAATTTCTACGGTAGCCGGGAGAGGAACCTTGAAATGCAAGCTGAAATTACGTGCAGGATTAAAGTTCAGACGAAAGTCTGCCGGTCTTCGCGAAACACTTTGCGGCTTATGGTCGCCGTTGGACTGTTATTAGTCAACGCATGGTAATACGGTATTGGTTTACGTTTTTACGAGCCGGTCGGCTGCGGTCGGTGTTGGTTTTCTAGTCGATCCACCGATAATATTCGATATTAACCCTGCTGGCGTTCCTCGATTCAACTGTACATTTATGGTCGTCGGGGTCGAAAAATGTCCGAGATGCGTGGAATTGGTATTATCAATTTTTGTAATTCGACACTTCGACTGCCATGTCGGTCGTGTATGGGTAACAAAATTAGTTTAGCTAACTTGGTACTCAATTTTTAGTATAGCGTATTAAATGAAAGGAAATGTTACAGGATATTATAGTAAATGTGGGGGAACGATTTTATAGGAAAATATACGGAAGGAGGCAAGCAATATAATAATATTTAACTATATAAAGTTATTATTATTATGAGATTAAGGATTTAAAAGAAATAATCCTAAAGACATGAGCAGGCTTAGATCAGGAGTAGATAAAATGGTTATATAAGCGTCTACATATACGAATGATAGAGGTAGTAGAAAATAAAGGAGACTCTATCCACTATTACCATTCTAAAAATAGTAATAATTTTATTTAATTTCGTATGTATAAATATATAAATAATATATATAATATAATAAATATATAATATATATATAATATATATATAAATATATATTAATAAATATATAAATAATGTATATATATATAAACATATATATAAATAGCGTCTTATAACTTTGTATTAAAGTAAAATTGAATCATTTTGCTTCAAATTAATAATTTTTGGTTACCTTCTGCAAAATTTATGAAAACGTTATTTAGCAATGAACTATTCTGCTGTATATGAAATGCATTTTGAAATGCATTATATTAGGTCCCTATTTTTTGATAACAGTACAAAATGTTAAGACGAAATTCCGTTGGGACAAAACTGTCCCGAAAACTTAGGGTTGAATTGGGGTCTGACAAATGGACGAAACGAGTTGCAAAGTTCCATGATCCTTGATCTGACTTTTCGCAGACGAACCGGCGCGGCCGCGGGAGCGCATAATGACACGCGACGATTATGCAAAACGACGGCAGCGGCAGAGGATCGAGAAATTGGCCGGTCGCGTGACAGCCGGCGGAAAATGGCCGCGCGATTATCCGCCGAAATTGGAAACTGATTCCACGGGGCGGCAGATTTTCCAGCGGCAGCGAGACTAGTGGTTTTTCCGCGGCGGCATTTTCAATGCGGCCGGGTTCCGCGAACTGCGTCGCGAACGAAAATCGTTCATTCGCCTCCTTACGTAAGCGAGCAGGCGCGTTACGTGCATGCATAACGAGGCTGAGAGGCGAGCAAGCGCGAGCTACGAAACAGGAAAGGAATCGAACGGTTCCCGAATCCTGGCCGTGTAACGGGCACGAGACCATAAAAGCGACACGATATCAACCTGCCTCGGCTCGGGCACCGATCTCGATCCTCGACACCGTTCCGAGGCTCCATCGATTTTCGTCAATCGATCCTCGGTAATAACTTCGAAACGGCTCTGCCTCGCAGGTGATTCTAGCCAGATCATCGATAACAATTTTACTTAGTGTCGATAACAAGTAGATAACATACAGTAGACTTCTGAGAAATTACTCTCAAAATTGTATCCACGAATTCCCAAAATTGATTCATTTATTTAGTACTTAACCGTTTATTATTTATTACTTATTATTATTTATTTAGTACTTAACCAAGCATTATTATTAATATTAGTTATTTAGTGCTTAACCAAGCATTATTATTAATATTAGTTATTTAGTACTTAACCAAAAATGCGAAGTGCGCGATAGCGTTCCTGTTTTTTTTTATGCCAAGACTGCGAAGAGCGTAGTAACGCTGCTCTAAATCACTAGAATCTGTGCTTATTACCAATTTTATTCACAAAATTAATTAAAACAAATTCATGTAAATAACTGGTATTTTTTAATTTTTATTGTTGAAAAGCAATACAAGTGAGTTTATTGTATGAGAAGTGTTTTACATTTTTTCCCATACACGTGCAATTAGTGGCGCAGTTTTGGCATATGTCCGAAAAGATACGTCAGCAGCCAAACGGTTAACTAGCATAGTCTTTTATGTGTCAGAGTTCGACACTATTCGAACTGCTTCGAATAAATATGTATCTAAGATGATAGTTAAGAATGAATTGTTTTACTCGAATAGTTTATTCGAATAACGATTACTCCTTACACGTAATAAACTATTCTAACTATTTATTCGAATACAGATTGTACGATTATTCGAATAATAATGCGAACAATTGTTTACTGTCTTTCTTTATTTTCACGTAATTTTATAAGAATATGCTTATATGAATGCATTCAGGATCGGTTCAATTTCAATCACTTACAGAGTTTATAATAATATAGAAAAGTTACATACTTTCCGATACAACATTTGTCAAAACGAATATCGAAGAAACAAATCGATAAACTATAAAAAAAATACACTTTACATTCCATCATTTTTATTCAAGTCGATTACTTTCGATATGAATTTCTGTGCGAATAAATTCTTGTTCGAATAAAGTATAACTCGAATGAATTCTTATGCGAATAATATATGTGCTATTTGAATAAACTTTTATCTAGATCAATTTGTATCCGATTGGATATTCATTGGACAGAGTCGAATAAAATTTATTCGTTAGTCGTTAAACATTCGATAAACATAAAGCTTAAACTGTGCCCCAAACCAAATCAAAGACAGCAATTAATCATCCACAATAACCGGCTCCGCTACCCCGTTCCATCAAATCATATCAGTATTCTATCAGTATCGCGTTTCAGACCAGAATATCCTCTTAAATGTCGAAGTTCGAGTCCCCGGTGGATCCGGGCGAATCACGGCCCTCCCCCTCCCCCGAAATTGATTACCGACACGACCGGCTGGAACGCGTAATCTCGGGGTACCGTAATTTCAATGCTGAACGCTCGTCGCCGCGCCGTATACTAACTTTCGGGTCACGCGTCCTTTCGCTGCCAACCGAGTCGAACCGCAGGACAACGCTCGAAGAACTGCTTGTTTCTGGATGGAAAAGTTGTTCGTCGATCGCGACGACGGACGATTATTCCGAGTGTATTTCTATCGCAAGATCGCTGCTGCGCGGCGAGACTGCACGGTCGGCGATGGCTGCCATAAGTGGAAGCGGCATGCGATGGGCGGACGCGTCGGCATAGTCGAATCAATGAAATCTGACTGGAATTATATTTCTCGACTATTTACAGTTAGGTTGGGTCGAAGGCAGAGCAATGGAAGTTGCGCGCACTCTGTATTTGTTCTACCTTTATTAATAATAATAACGGTAAGCAACGGATTCCTATTATGCGAACCTACCCGGCTACGCGCGAACTGGATGCCTCCCGTCGTATTCACGTAAACGAGGTTCTATCGTACTTCGGTGTTGCCGAAGTTACAACTCGATCGCAGAAATGGATTAGTCTGCTGCGGCGACTCAACTGGGAATTCAAGGTTGCCGAGGGTAGATTAATCCGCGCTGTCTGGATTAGGTAACCGCGTGTTCGCGTGAACGTACTCTGTCCAAGAGTCGCTGCAGAGAAAGTAGCCGTGCCGGTTGGAACAGAAAATTCTTCCTTCGATACTATCGCGTTTAGTCATCAATGCTTCTATCTCGTTAAATAGAATTAAATAAAATAAAATGAAATAGTATAAAATAAACTAAAATGAAATTGTATAAAATTGAATGAAATAAAATGAAGTAGTATAAAATAAAATAAAATGAAATAGTATAAAATAAAATAAAATGAAATTGTACAAAATAAAATAAAATGAAATTGTACAAAATTAAATAAAATGAAATGAAATTGTATAAAATTAAATAAAATAAAATGAAATAGTATAAAATAAACTAAAATGAAATTGTATAAAATTGAATGAAATAAAATGAAATAGTATAAAATAAAATAAAATGAAATTGTATAAAATTAAATAAAATTAAATGAAATTGTATAAAATTAAATAAAATAAAATAAAATGAAATTGTATAAAATTAAATAAAATAAAATAAAATGAAATTGTATAAAATTAAATAAAATAAAATAAAATGAAATTGTATAAAATTAAATAAAATAAAATAAAATGAAATTGTATAAAATGAAATAAAATAAAATTGTATAAAATTAAATAAATAAATAAATAAGTAAACAAATAGACCCTTTTCGAAATAAACCGCCATCGAGTGGACAAAGAACGCGTGAAGTGGGAAGCAAGGGCTGAATTCGTTTGAAGAGAGTGCAAGCTCGTGTCGTTATCCTCGATCGATCAGGACTGAAAATTTCTCGGAATAATCTCGGAGAATAGATGCGTCAAGAGGCTAGAAGGCGACGACTCGAAAGTGCGGTCCGCAGAGAATCTCGGTTGCAGGTCGCCGTCGACGATCGAGACAAGGGTGTACACGTGCCTGGGTGAAACAACGAGCCACTGGGACGTCTCGCGCCTCCATTGTCCGCGGCGGACGGTGTGTCGTGTCCACGATTAGAAATCGATACGGCAATTACGAGGCGCGCGAAACAAGGAAACGAGACTTGGGGATCGGTCCGCGCGATTTCCTCGGCTGCGAGGGTAGCCAGCCGAATCGATAGCCGAGAGCCGGGAGAGAAATCACCGGTATCGGTCGCCGATAGTCGGACAGACAGTCCTCTGTGCGAGCCTAATAATCCCGGCGCGGCACGACCAACTGCCTCGGACGTAATAACCGCGGCGCGCAACAATCCGTCTGCGTTTGTTAGCTTCCGCGAAAGACGCTCGCGCAGTTCGCCTTTCGCGTTTATCGATCCACGATGGAGGAGCCTCGAGACGAGACCAGCGCACGACGCGTGGCCGTCGTCTTCGCTTCTTCGGCGAAGATATCGAAAGGAGAAAAAAATTCTTTCGCGGACAGATTACAGGATCGCCTTAATCACCGGCGCGGCGATCACGCGATCTCGGGATCTCTTACAACCTGCATCGTATCACACCGTATCGTATCGTATCGTATCGCAGCGCATCGCAGCGCAGATTTCCCGATGCCTCGCGTATCCCGCTACAAAATAGATTAGCCGGTCAATTAAGCCTTCGTTTGTGCGTTAAATATACATTAGCGAGTCAGCTGCGGGAAAATCTTAACGACCACGGTGCTCAAGCTGGAAAATAAACCGGCGATACCCGTATCTCCATTCGCCGCGATTTGGCCGACGCAGAGGACTTTATCCAGCAGCGGACTAAACTTTCTACGTTATGTAAAAAAACGTTGAGAATTTGTCCTGTCCGGGATTTCTCGATGAAACGAAAACTACTTTTTAGAGTTTTCAAACAATATTCTTCTGGAGATTGTTGACTGTTATTGATTGTGTGATTTATTTATTTAATGGGATTTTTTCTTTCTCACATTCTGTATTGTAATGTTATATCTTTATTGTACTCGCGTAACGGTTATATGAAATCTCGTTTCTTATTTCTTTATTTTTGTAACAGTTTTCCGGTACGTATGAATAAAGTTATTATACAATTAAAGTTTATATAACTGTTAGTTGTTCTGAATAATATTAATAGTTTAACAACAGTATAATTTTAAATTCTTTATATATATTATTGTGTTTTATTTCAGTTTAATTTATTGTATTTTATTCTGTTTTATTTTCTTGTTTTATTTTATCTATGTTAATTTATTGTATTGTATGTGATGTTTACGGAGATGGATCACTTCTAATTTGCAAGTAAATCAATAAAGCACAATGAACGAAGTTGGAGTTTGACACAATGAAGGGGAACCAACATTTTATAAAAAAAAAATGAAATTTAACATAAATTTTCGACGTCGAAAGTTGTTCGTGCGACATTCTCCATAACTTTCCCACATTCTATAACATATTTTAAGTTTAATTAAAAATCTTCTATCTCATTTTTGTCAATAATTCCACGATCTTGGCACAAGAAGCTCGG
This sequence comes from Megalopta genalis, assembly GCF_051020955.1. Taxonomy (NCBI): domain Eukaryota; kingdom Metazoa; phylum Arthropoda; class Insecta; order Hymenoptera; family Halictidae; genus Megalopta; species Megalopta genalis. Next base: position 25,366,755 of record NC_135013.1, on the reverse strand, counting down.
TCAATTTCCTCCAGGGTGCGCCGACTGAAAGAAAGGAGTCGCGAGCGTTTCTCGCGATCATGACCCATCATCGAGAAATTGCTGGTTTCGCCGGATACGCGGGATCGATTGCGGAAAGAACGGGAAACGGTGCGCGGACCGTTCGATCCGTCGATGAAGAAACGTCGTTTTCAGAAAGCAGCCGACTTCTTTTCTTTCACCGTTCCGATCCAGGCCGTTGCCGGCTGCACGCGCGTGTCTGCGCGTGTACGCGTTCGCGTACTCTCGCCTCTACGGTATTTATAGAGATTTGGCGCAATGCGTGGGCGGGGCAAGTTCGCGACGCACTCTCTTTCCCTCTCGTTGGCGCTCGCGCGCGATCGTGTCGCGAATAGAGAAACATAGCTGGCGAGTTCGTGCACGGGCTCCGGCAAAAATACATGCGCGTATGCGAGGTACCTCCGCTGAGAGACGGTTTCTCGCGTTCGCACGGCTCGAATCGGATCTTCGTCCTTCGAGGCGTAGCCGCCAACGAGCGGCTTCCATCCAGTTTCGCGAAATGGCAAAACACCGGCCGGATAATCGAAGTGTCGAGATAATGATGAAACAGGTAGACACCGGTCACCGTTCGCCGCCACGACGACGACGACGACGACGACGACGACGACGACGACGACGACGTGTTTTCGAGCAGAAATTCTGCGGAAAATGGGTGAACGGCGGAATAATGAATGAAATTTCCCGTGTCGAGGCTAGTACATATCGCGGACGTGGAACCGGTAGGCCGTGTGGCGATGGAAAAAAATGCGCCGGCCATGGAACTCGGTAACAGGGCGCTGCAACTTTGTGCCAGACTATGTTTTCTTTTATGGGTGATGGGAATTAGCAGTATGGTGTACAATGGTCGGGGAAACGGGATCCCGTGGCTAAATTCCAAGTTTCGAACTTTCGTATTTAGAACAATTTTTGTTTGCTATGATATTATAACATGTTACAGTTTCAGATAATAAAAATATATTATTACTTTCACATTATTATATAATGAGGAAGCCCGGCTCGAAGTCTAAAGAAGAAGATCTAATTACTTTCTTTCTGTTCTCCTATACGATCGTCTTAATTGTTTACGCGTTAGCGATAAACTGACAACAAAATTGTTGAAGCGCGAGGTGCTCAGTAATTATACGACAACAAATTGCAGTAATAAAATTGATAAGAAAGTTTTTAAGTAAAATTGCGTGTTCCTGTTTGTCGACTGACAGATCTTCATATGCTGTTCGAAAACGAATAATAATGGCTCCTTGGTTTAGAAGTTCTTCGTTTGATCCCAAAATCCTTTATAGGATCGAACGCTGTGCGATCACGACAGCTTTAATTTTATTATTGAAGATAAAACTAGTTACTTTCATCACAGATTATTAGGCTGCGGATTTTATGCATTTACATGGCAAACGGGGAAACTGGATACTGTGACTAAATTCCAAGTTTCGAACTTTCGTATTTAGAACAATCTTTGTTTGCTATGATATTCTAACATGTTACAGTTTCAGATAATAAAAATATATTATTACTTTCACATTATTGTATAATGAGGAAGCCCGACTCGAAGTCCAAATTATACAAATGAAGATAAAACTAACTACTTTCATCACAGATTATTAGGCTGCGGATTTTATGCATTTACGTGGCAAACGGGGAAACTGGATACTGTGACTAAATTCCAAGTTTCGAACTTTCGTATTTAGAACAATCTTTGTTTGCTATGATATTCTAACATGTTACAGTTTCAGATAATAAAAATATATTATTACTTTCACATTATTGTATAATGAGGAAGCCCGACTCGAAGTCCAAATTATACAAATGAAGATAAAACTAACTACTTTCATCACAGATTATTAGACTGCGGATTTTATGCATTTACGTGGCAAACGGGGAAACGGGATGCTGTTGTTAAATTCCAAGTTTCGAACTTTCGCATTTAGAACAATCTTTGTTTGCTATGATATTATAACATGTTACAGTTTCAGAATTCAAATATATTATTACTTTCACATTATTGTATAATGAGGAAGCCCGACTCGAAGTCCAAATTATACAAATGAGGATAAAACTAACTACTTTCATCACAGATTATTAGACTGCGGATTTTATGCATTTACGTGACAAAGTAGTAGATCAAATGCAAAATAGCAAAGACATTCGAACAATTTTCTGATATTATTGTGTTGATGTTATCTCGCTGAAATTATTAAGAAAAGAAATGAGTCGAGAACAATTTTTATTTTGCATAAAGATCCGCAGTCTAGTCATTATAAAACGAAAAACGCGTTTGGATTCTATTTTAATATTTCAATTATTTAATTGTGTCTTCAATAAATTCCAATGTATTTCGAAACTATCTAAAACTTGTAACAACCGTAACTTTGAGATGGTTATAAAACATGTGAAACTTGCGATTCCTTTCGCGTGAAAGTTACAACTATTGGGAAAAATGCGAATGCATATTTCAAGTGCTACTTCTGGTTACGTTCAGGTGTGTGTGTGTGTGTGAGAGAGATTTTTAAGAAACGAGCGTCCGAGGTTTTAACGGCCGCGCGCCGCGTCCAACGATCGCGTCCGATTTCAAAACAAACCACAACTTTTCAGACAGTTCCGACGATCTGGCAAAAGAATGTTTCCAACAGAAGTCGGTCAGAATTCGCTTTTCTACAAGCTAGAATATAGAAACTTGCGAGGAAAGTTTTCCTTTCGTAAAAAAAAATGCTGGTCACGTCGATTGTTTAAGTTTTAACACATATTTCTGACTTGATAGCATTCTAGCTAGTGTCGAGAAGAATTTTAACGATCCGCTATACTGTAGCCTTAAACTTTGAAACAACGTTAAAATAACTGAAGCTACGGAAAGCGAGTTGCCAGACCTGTGCGCGCTGTGAGAATTACATCGACCGTGTTCGAAAACAAGTACGAAACTTTTCCGAAGAAAATCGACGAGAGAAGAGATCCCTGATTCGGGCTTCTCTCTCGCGGATCGCTAAAAAATGGTACTCTTGGTACGCGCGACGGCGCGGCGTCGCGATGGCGACGAAAGCCGGCGACGAAAACCGGCTGCAAAAGGGACACGCTGGTTAAGGAAAGAAGGAGGAGCCGGTCGCGCCAGAATCCTGGAGAATTTTTCAGCCGCCTCGTCCTCCGACGTTCCCCACCGCTTCAAACGTCGCGCAGCGTTCGATCCTATAAAGGATTTTGGGATCAAACGAAGAACTCCTAAACCAATTCATTTTTCAAAGGACCCATTATTATTCTTTTTTGAATAGTAGTTAGTTTTATCTTCATTTGTATAATTTGGACTTCGAGTCGGGCTTCCTCGTTGTACAATAATGTGAAAGTAATAATATATTTGAATTCTGAAACTGTAACATGTTATAATATCATAGCAAACAAAGATTGTTCTAAATGCGAAAGTTCGAAACTTGGAATTTAACAACAGCATCCCGTTTCCCCGTTTGCCACGTAAATGCATAAAATCCGCAGTCTAATAATCTGTGATGAAAGTAGTTAGTTTTATCTTCATTTGTATAATTTGGACTTCGAGTCGGGCTTCCTCATTATACAATAATGTGAAAGTAATAATATATTTGAATTCTGAAACTGTAACATGTTATAATATCATAGCAAACAAAGATTGTTCTAAATGCGAAAGTTCGAAACTTGGAATTTAACAACAGCATCCCGTTTCCCCGTTTGCCACGTAAATGCATAAAATCCGCAGTCTAATAATCTGTGATGAAAGTAACTAGTTTTATCTTCAATAATAAAATTAAAGCTGTCGTGATCGCACAGCGTTCGATCCTATAAAGGATTTTGGGATCAAACGAAGAACTTCTAAACCAAGGAGCCATTATTATTCGTTTTCGAACAGCATATGAAGATCTGTCAGTCGACAAACAGGAACACGCAATTTTACTTAAAAACTTTCTTATCAATTTTATTACTGCAATTTGTTGTCATATAATTGCTGAGCACCTCGCGCTTCAACAATTTTTTTGTCAGTTTATCGCTAACACGTAAACATTTAAGACGATCGTATAGGAGAACGGAAAGAAATAATAACTTTATAAAGTAAAATTTTTGTTAAAAAACGCGTACTTACGAAATTGTGCAAACAAAAGTTGCTCAGTAAATATATGTAAATAAATTGCCGTAGAAAAATTGATGAACTCGAGCAAATCGAAGTTAACGTGTGCAGAAGAAGCGTACAAAAAATCTGGAAGGCACTTCTCTTTTAAGTTTATTTTGTCAATTTTCATTAAGTGATTTCCTTTTTTAGAGTTTTAAAGATCTTTTTAGTACCGAATTCAGCTTTAGAAAACCAGATAAAAGTAACAAATATTCTGCCAATGGTAGGTGATCGGAAGAATGCATCGATTTATTGCTTTAAACTTCAAGCTGGAAATTTCAATTTCAAATTGGCATACTCGGCAAGAACCGTGGACAGCTTTGAAAGCTACATTTCGCTATTAATATCTCGCAATACAAGACTTTTTCGATCCGACGCTTCGAATTATTGACTTTTGCCCTGCGGATCGAAAGCACAAATGCGCTTCGTCGCGACAGCGATTCGCGAGCGGTTTCGCCTCTTTCCAGCCGTCACCGAACTCTCGATATCCAGTCGAAATTGCACGGGTGAGAACCGGTGGCTCGTATAACGAGCAGAACGAGCGCACGGAACGCGGCGCAGCATCCAGAACGGAGCTGCATTCGGCTCTTCCGCGGAAACATTTGCGAAAATCAGAAACCAGTCATTTCATTCATTTATTTATCTTTTTAGCATCGACGGGCCCAAGGCCCTTTCAATTTCTCCACACAAACTTAATAGTAATAGTGATAATAATATCAGTAATAATAAAATAATAATAATGAAATGAAAACAATGGTTACAATGGTTACATTTTTTCGTAAAAGATAGCAGATAAAATTACCTGATAACATTATAAAGTAGACGTTTAACACTAAATCCACCGACGATTAAAATTTTCTGACGCGTACTGCGGTATAAAAATGACAAGATTGAATGTATTATGCTTAGACTTATCGCCATTTGGATTATAATATTTGTTTGAATTAAGAGATTTATTAAATCATTTTCTGTGTAAGAGTCTTCATAATATAAACAACATTAAAGTATAACTGGTAAAAACCGGCATCTTAACCGGCATGATAGGTTTAGCGTTAGATTTATTGAAATCATCAATGAAGAAGTCAATGTCGTTGTATAGAAATCGTGACTTGTTAAAATTATTCAATTTTGACTGATTCGGCAGTGAAAAAATTTAAATTGTCGTTAAAGAAAGGATGAACCTCCAAGTGATTTCCAGTTTCTTGCAACAGACGCAGAATATTTTTATTTCGTATGAAGATCCGCCGTCTACAGTAATGTCTCCCTAACTGACGCTCGGATTGTACAGAAAAATGGACAATTTGTGAAAAAGCGATACGATTATCCGAGTCCTGCGCCTCGTTTTTATAGTTGTTGAAAATCGGTAATTACAAAAGCAAGGCGCGACGCTCGAATGAATCGTATCTCCTCTTCCCAAATTGTCCATTTTGCTCCACGATCTGAGCGTCAGTGAGGGAGACATTACTGTACTTGGAACAGATAACGTGGAACCGCGTGGAGGACGAAAGTGGACGAAAGTTGAGAACGAAAAGCCAAGCGAGGGAAAATCGCGAGGAGCACTCTCGATTTCACGGCAGGCCGAGAAACACCGGAAGAGGAATAGAAATTTGAATCGAAACCAAGCCACTGGGTTGTTCTCGGGAGAATTGCAGATCGGCCGTTGGCTAGATCGAATCGGTGTATCCCACAGTACGGTAGATCGGACCGAGATGACGGCGGGTTAAGTCACGATTCATGATTAATCTGCACACTAGTGACTTTAGTAGCACGATGAAAGGTAGATCTATCCAATTGACCGGCCATGTGTTAAGATTCGCTGTTCGCGAGCAGGGCTCCAGCGGCTTTCGCCATTCACGGCCGGACAATACGCGGCCCCCGTTAACCTGTTTGCCGCGGGAAGACGACTTAACTCGTCAATTGCGCCCGCTTTGACTCGCCCGTTTCTTTTCCGATTTGTTTGCCGAAAGAATATTCCGCCCGATTGTGTCGCGGCATCTTTGCATCTCTCCGCCGATTGCGTCACCGTTGCCCCGGCATCGGCCGTCACGCGATTCGAAATGAGGAACTTGATTTCGAAAAATTTGCAAAACTAATTGCCAATGCACACCCATATTTGGGCATCTCTAAGAGTATATTTATTTACACCCGACTGATATCTTTTATTTGCCTACACAATTTTACGATTTATTCCAAAAATAAAAGTGGAGTTGTTTCTGTATTTATGTCCACCGTCATTTTAATATGTATATCCTCACGAAAAATCTTAATAGATTTCGTTCAAATAAATTGTATTGATTAAATCAATATACCTATTTAACACTAAGCCTACCGAGCACTAAAAGCGACGAATTTCTGTTGCTCTGTAAGAACGATAAAACCGAATCTATTTGTACTTCCTGTAATTTTTATTACAACGAATATTCCTATGAAAAAGTCTCCATAATTTCAGCAATTTTAAAATACAAAATGTAAAACCGGTCATTCTGACCGACTTGGTAGGTGTAGTATTAATATTAATTTTGTAATTTGTTACAATATATAAATGTCGGCATTTCTGTCTTGTTTTTGCGAGTTAATTGATTATTCGTCTTGGGCCTTGACGATCGTTGTTCGTCTCGGAGTCGGATCGAACCGTGGATTGCGAAACACGTGGGACGCGAGATCAAAGAGCGCAGCGCACGCTCGTCGGCTTAATAAGATTCATTAGAATAATGGAACGCAATTAGGGTAAACGTGTCTCGCGCGAATTTCGGGACGCGGGACACAAAGCGTGTAATCATGCAAACATCTTTTTCTCCGACCATCCTGCGGTCGTCCTCGGGCCTGGCTGCCGGCTCAGAACGTGGGAACCCGCGAGTCCTGGCGGACTACCGTTCCGAATTTCAAATTCATGGATTCCATCGCGACCAGGGAAACGCCATCAAGCTACGAGAGAGAGAGAGAGAGAGAGAGAGAGAGAGAGCAACCGCGCGCACCTTGTCGCGAAACCACGGGTCCGTCTAATCACTGAAACGCGATCTCTCGTCGGGTCGCTGTTGACCCCGCCGTGACCGATACGGTTGCTAGAAATTTCCAGACAGTTTACACACGGCAGACACTCGGTGTTCTTTTTAATCGACGTCTGGCCGGCCTATCCACGGGCAGGCCGGCAGACCGCGGTCACGCGATCATCGAACTCCGAGACACGTACGCGATCGTTCAAAAATGTTTGATCGCTAACGGGATTCGCGGCTTCAAAGAAGACGAGAAGACGAACACCGTGAACGTTCCCCGCCGCTCTTTCGGAACGAGATCGCGGACGTCGACGTAGCCGCGTATTTTCGGGACGGGTTGCAACAAAGTCGAAATAACGTTGACGAGGATCGACGCTGTGCGAAACCGACGGACTCTTCGGAACGATGCAAGAGTTTCTTGAAAAATCCGATACTTAAACTCTTGTAAGGAACATGTAAGCATGTACCAATGTATATGGAAAGCTCAGAAGGCAATCATTGTAAGTCCAAAAAAGTAACAATGCCACCTAATAATGCAGATTATGTGCATATACGCAGATATACATAGATTAGGTTAGTTTTACTTAGTCTTAATCTCAATGTTTTAGTTATTGTACATCGTTACGACATTCTTGTATCTTATTATGTATAAATGGCCTCGTGTGCCCTGTGTAACGACGTTGATTTCTTCATTGGTGATTTTAATCAATTTAAAAATCAAGTACGTAATGTTGTGAGAAGCTAGGATGTTCAGTTTGTGTGCGTTTTGTATATTGTAATCGTATATTTTCCATTTCCATTGTTATTCTATTATTGTTACTATTATTATTATTATTATTATTATTATTATTATTATTATTGTTATGGTGTTGAATTTTTGTAGAAACATTAAAAGGACATCTGGTCCGTTCGTGCAAGATAAATTAATTTAAGTAACAGTAAATCGAAAATCAGAATCAAATAAAGAATTACAATAAAAATGGATTTGCCAGCCCAGTTAAAAATTAGTGTCAACCATGTGTGTATATGACCGACGCGATATTCAACGCGTTAATGAAACTGCTTCGTCAAACATAGCATGAGCACCTAACTCGAAAAGATTCGAATAGATCGTTTACTCCTCTGGCCGCGTCGAGAACTAGCCCGCTAATTGTGAGTCAGCTTCGGAAAGAACGGCTAGATTTATCCCTCGTTTACGAGCGTAAATCCAAGGGTAAGATGGAATCTCTTTGGGAGCGCCCTTAAAAGGATTCAGAATGCCTTCGGACGGTGCTCGTCCACCGGATACTCGAATCGAGTTCAGGCGATTCTGTTATCTGTCCGGCAGCCTCTGCTCGCCTCACCGGAGGAATTCTCCTCGAGGGTTTTTTTCGAAAGTCTCTATTTTTAAACGCGAATCGCCGACAGACAGCAGACGGTCTCACTGTCTGGAGGTTTATCTCGGCCATCCCGCAGGTATGTATTTAACTTGAATGCTGTTTCCGTGATCCTCTTCTCTCTCTCTCTCTCTCGTTCTCTGATAATGCAACGCGTGTCGCTGGCGATGCAACTGTACGAGCCGGGTCGATCGCCGGAACAATAGATAAAGCGCGAGCATCGTTCCTTCTGTTTCCTGTGCATCTCGGGAATCCGTCTCTATCGGGCCAAACGCGGCAGATTCGCGACAGTAGAATAGAACAGTTTGGTCGTCGTAATCGCAAAAAAGTGCTTACGAATGGTAGATAGAATTTATCTTGAGGAGCGAAGCAATCGGCGTCGGAGTCGGCCTCGTCTCGCCGCGCGAGAGATAAGGATACAGCCGCGGATAACGCAGATATTCAAGAGAATCGCGGCCGCGGCGACAAGATAAAGGAGAATCTCTGCGGCCGTTGCGGCGGCGGCGTCTCGCGCAATTTTCCGCTATAAATAAGTTATTACGCCGGTACGTCGTGGACGCGCGGATCATTTCGAGCGCGACCATTTAAATTGAATCCATCGTTTCGACGAATTCCGGTCGCGCCGCGTGCCCACGTACCCGCACACACGCGTACTCTCGGCTTGTGTGCGTGAAACGTGCGTCCCCCGTTAACGGAGATTTACGACCGATCCATTCAGAACTTTCTACTCTACATAGACCGTGTATACATCATGCTACGAGCTGTTGATTCCCGCGGATCTCTTTCCGCGCGCGATCGATCCGTTTCACGAGCTTCGTCCCGTGTTCGGCTATTCTTTTCGACAGCTGCGAACATCTCGCGGCGACGAACCGCCTGGCATCTGGGCGACGTTAAACATCGCGTTCCCGTCACCGTGACGGCAACGTTACTCAGAGTTCTCGGATGCTCCAAGCATTCTACGTCTTCCATTTCTCCGATCAATCTCCGAGACTAATAGGGTAGCCGTGACGGCTACTGCGGGGTGACCAGTTGCTGTGTGCCTTTGGTTCGTGTTCAATATTTTTTATTTAAAAGTAATTCTTGTTGTTGTTGTTGTTATTATTATTATTATTTTATTTCTTTAACGCAGTACAGGAAAGTTTCGTATTGAATGTATGTTAGGTAACAGCAAGTCTAATTTACTTGGTGGCGTAATTTTGTCAGTGAGTTAATTAATGATACGTCAGCGAGTTTATTAATGATATGTCAGTGGGCTAATCAATGATACGTTAGCGGATTAAGTAATGATGATTAAGTTAACTATCGGAGGGATAATATTGCGAAGAAATTATATTATTTAGAGGGAATGCTGTAGAATATATATATATAATATTATGAATATTTAAATATCTGAATATAATATATATAATATATATAATATATAATGTTAAAAATCTGAAAACTAAGGCTAAGATCGCTTATTCAAAAGTAAACAAAATAAAAGGATAAAGTTGAATGTCTTATTCGATAAATATAAAGTTAAATATGCCCGGAAACAAACCAATAAATATAACCAGTGAAGACTTTCTAACTTTAGGATTTCTCTAGCGATCGTCTGGACATTTTTAAAACGTGAATACCCTTACGGTGCTGTATTGTTCATTGATGAAACCGAGGAACATAAATTTTTGCGCCTATGTGATCGCTCAAGCTTGAACAAAGAAGGCGCCTTATTACAACCATAATCATGATGTAATCATAATCTATGTCGTATAACGAACTTTATGTACAAAAGGATTTATGCAGCGTTAACAAATGAACAAATAAATAAACTAACAGGCTACATTTATGGTCGAGCATTCGAAGTCGATGCTCCGGCATACTAGATATCTGCGCTAATTGTATCCTGTTCCGCGTGATCCGGCAAGAAAAGCTGCTAGAACGCGGATTCGAGGCATCAACGCCCGGTAGCAGCCAAAACGCAAAGCAAAAGTCACGACGAAGTTGAACGCGCACTGCAGGCTCTTCCGCGCTCCATAGAAACCGTTCACCGAGGCGATCGATTACTATTTCACCGACTCGATGTTTTCATTTCAATGTACCACAGCCTAACGGGCTCTCATTCTCCACTAATCCTGGCTCGCAGTTTTTTTCCACGTAACGCGCTATCGGAACCCGTGGCAAAAGTGTGAATTCCAGGAACGATAAATACGCGATATTGGAGACCTCTTAAGTGATAATCATTGTAAAACTCCAACCGGTGCACGGTGAGACGAAACACCAATTTTCGCAGGCGTCGTCGGCCAATTGTCGAAACTGTCTCTCTCTCTCTCTCTCTCTCTCTCTCTCTCTCTCTCTCTCTCTCTCTCTCTCTCTCTCTCTCTACTACAGCCTCATTAAATCTTTAATGAGTGACCGTAGCATAAGGTATACATTCGCATCAGGTTTTTATCCAAATGCATGTGAATCTGGCTGTTACGAAAATTCCGTCGTTCTTTTTTTTTCTCCATTTGCTTCACTTTAAATAATTATTCCCTATATCACATTGGTTTATAAGTTCTCAATGTTTTCCATACTATTGGGCACCTTATTAGCAATGATTTTCTATAAAGAACATTCTGACTTCATTTAAATTATTATATAATTTAAATCACATCGTTTATGTCCCACTCTCTAACTAATTAGATTTCAAAATAATTACCTGCACTGTCACCTTTTCGCGACTCAAAGCACTCAAAACGACTCAGTCAGTAGTATCGTCCTGTAAATGTAAGAACCTCACGGTCTCGCTCACGTCAACAACGATAGTGCGGAATATAACTTGTTCGATTATTTTTTCTTTATTCGTGACACCCAACAAAATGTCAAATCTTGAGGAATATTTCACAAGGGACGACAGTGAAATAGAATATAGTGAATCACTATCATCAGACATTGAATCAGGAGATTAATTATTTAACCTTCTGCAAAAGAATCACTATAATTTATTACTGTTTGCGCCTTGAATAGTCACTTCAGTGTGGCAAAAAAGTATTCCGCCCCCAGCGATGGTCAGCGATAGCCGCGCTCCGTCCCTACGAACCGTTTCAGAGCTCAAAAGGTTAACGAAAGCTATAATAGAAAATTTCGACAATTGGCCGACGATGTCCAAGAAAATAGGTGTTTCGTTCTCCACTGTGCGGCATGGGCGATCGATTCTTCGGCCCTGCGAACGCGAGCCGATCCGTCCGGGTTCCCGAAAAACGGGGCCACCGATCCCCGGCGAAGACGAGCGTGAAATTTAATCGGTCAAGTTTTTCGTTCCGCGTCGTTAAAGCGGTGTTCATGGTCGGTTTGCCGGCCGGTAAACAGCGCGTAAAGAGCTCCGGAAAATCCATCGCGTCGCCGTCGAATGTCTTCGTTGGAAAGCGTTTTTCCCTCCCCCGAAACGATCGATAATGTCGATATCGATGCTGACGGCGGCGCCCGACCCTACACGGTTGGCCCGTTTTGGGCAGAAAGAAACGCGCCCGAGGAGCCTGTTAGACGGCCGTGAGCCACGCACCTGGAATGTCGACCCAGGCCTGTGAAATCATCGGCAACAACGACACGAGAGAGCCCGGCCTCCCCGGCTTTTCCATCATCCGGCTTAGTTTCCAGCGAAACTGCTAGTCACACAGCCTCTCGCTCGCTTTCCGAGTGACGCCACGACGGAGTTCGGTCACCGATAACTCTCGTTGTTCGCGTTCGCTCGCCGATCCGTTTCACAATGACGCGAAAGTCGGAGAACTTCCGATTTTCAGAACAGATTCTCGATATCTGAACTGCTGCGTTCTAGTGAATACAGACCGTACAACACAACAAAAACTCTGTTCAACTTCGAAGCTCCAGGCTTCGTATTTTCCTGTGCTTCGTTCAGACTCTCGTAACATGTTTCAGCGTGATATCGCGAAACTGACACGTAATGTGTATTAAAAGAATAAGAAGACAGAAGTTATTGAAACTGCTCGATATTTTTATTATAATGCACTATTCGACTTAATTTTGTTCAATTGTGTCCTATGAAAGTGTGTTTCTGTAATTCTAACAATTATTAAATAAAATATGTGGAAGCGGTGATTTTGACCGGCATCGTAGGTTTCACAATTATTATTGTTATTATTTATTCATTTATGGATGATGTACCCTTTGATCTACGCAATTTGGTCAATAAATATGCATAAGTGGTAGTATTACTATTATAGTATAGTATGGTATAGTAGTATTACTTTTATACTATAGTATAGTATAGTAGTATTACTATTATACTATAGTATAGTATAGTATTATTACTGTTATACTATAGTATTATTATTTGTAAATTATAAATAAAAGTAGTATAAGTAGTAGTACAGTAAAAGTAGTATTATTACACTAAAGTACTAAATGTACAATGACATAGTGGAGGATCGACTATAATCGAGCTATAAGAATACGATTTACACAGTTTTATGGTCCATACAGTGTGATATAGCAGGTAGGAAAACTGAAGATACGCTCTTCCTTGAAAATATTAAGAATTTAAGCGTTTGTAAATCCATTGGACAATTTTTCTCGTGTCAAATGCTAACATGGAGATTCGAAGATCGATGTCGCCCCTTTACGAACGACCCCTTAAACTTTAATGTATGAGATTTTCCTTAGTTACTTATATTACTTTACTAGGTCGCATGAGATATCGTGCACGAAGTTTCGAGATCGTTCATGAGAAAAATTGTTGTTTCAAATGTTTCGAGCAGACCTGTTTCGCCTGCTCATCTTTTTTCAGGAACACCGTGGCCACGTTCGATTATCGGGACGCGACGATACCGCGATAACAATCGGCGAGGCGATTAAATAGTCTTTAGTCGGCAAACAATGAACCGGAGCTTCGTTTCCTTCGAAGAACGAACGTGAACCGAAAGGTACACAGCGGTATCAGTGTGTCACCGCCGTCGTTCGGGTATATATAAATAGTGGAAGAAGGGAACTCGCGATTACTAATTCGTCGGTTTTGCAAGGTGCCATGCTCGGTGACTGTATCGCGCCGCTGAGTAATCGGCAAACAAAAGAAATCGAAGGTTCCAATGCACGGTTTTTGCGCGGGCCGAGAGAAATGGAGCAGAGAGAACACCGTGGACCGAGGAGACCAGAGGACAGAAAACGACTGGCGCAGGTGGAAGCAGCCTTGGCCTAACTCGGACCTAGTAAGGAGCACGTCGAATCTAGTTTTTGCACTCTGCGATGGTCTCGAGTCAACGAGAAACCTAATCCTTCGACTCCGCAGCGGACGGGGGGAAGGGAAGATCGGGTTCGAGATCTTTTCGAGTATTCGAAACCTGTTTCTCGTATTCGTAACCGGGCAGGAGAACGGGGCTCGGACAAAACTTGCAGGCCGCGGGAATCAAAATTGGATTCGGTAAAGGTGGACAAGCATACATGGCACGAAGCAGACCTTCTCGTTCGTATAACCCTATGCACTCGAAACCATTTTAATTCTGAATCCAAAATAGTTCTTCTGACCTACGGTATTTCGATTTTGTACGCATATATTTTTTTTATATAAACAAATTTGTTAATATACGATAAGTTGAATATATTTTTCTTTTTGTGTACTAGTGGGTTGTCCCCGTATAAATTAAGGTATTAATAATATATTAATAATATTAATATATTATTAATATAATTAATATTAAGGTATTAATATATAGGTATTAATAATATTATATAATATTATTAATATAATTAATATTAAGGTATTAATAAAGTGCAAATTACTTTGGAACGCGATATAAAAATGTTAGTGGTGCCACAGAGACTGCTACCTTAGTGCAAATGATTGCTAGTAATAATCTGTTGAGAAAAATAATGGCAACATGGAATCGGTAGAAAAAAACATTGCTGCGTATAGTCAAGGAATTCCTGATTTCGTTGTGCCGGGGAAAGTAACTTTGCTGCTCGTAACCTTCGCATTTTTCCCACCTACGCCTACGTTTTCCTTTTCTTTTTCTTTTTCTTTTCTTATGTGTGCAGAAGGAAAACAAATGATAACCTTGTCCAAGCGGATCAATATTTCTTCCCAAAGATCCCTAATTGCTATCGGAGGCGCAACGTTCAGGGTCGAAATAGAAACAATATTTATGTTCGAGCGCAAAGTGCATCGATAAGAGACTCGATATTGTACAAACACGGATGAAGCATAATTAAGATCGTGGGAGCATGTGGTAGTTGCGAACTATTCGAAGGATCGATCTATATACATACATACATATATTCAACGATCTGTAACGCGACTGATTGCGCCGAAATTGAAATTATACTAAATGTCGAAGTCGAACTCGAACTCCAAGTCAATGTCGCTTTCATTATCGAGAACAATTGCGAAGGTCACAAGTTTATCTGAAGGTTCTCGCAATAAATCGTCCGCATTACGCGATTTAATTGTTCCGTAGCGCGAAGCGATAAGAGATCGCTATTAATCCTGCCGTCGGTATCACGATCATACTCGGAGCTGAACGCGGAGAAAATTTGTAGAGCAACGCCTCCAAGAGTTAAGAAGGGGCAGTCGAAAAGAGAATAACGAGGGAAAATATTTTAGTCCTCTAATATATACATATATTTTAGTCCTCGTTAAATATTTGAGTCCTCTTGAATTTTTCAAATGTAATAGCGGTGTGCATGTAAGGGACTGTATAAGAGCGAGATTCCATTATTATTGAAATAATAGGACAAATATTCGGATAAATAAACGACAAATAGTATTCGGCATTTAGCAAGAAGAAAAATACGGTAAAACAATGATTACCGTTCGAGAGTTGTTTCACGTCGAAATTCCATGAGCTATGCTTCTTTCTCTCCCTCTTTGGTTCACCCTTTCTCTGTCAAGAGCATGGCAAGGCACGCCCGTGTCGTACGTGTGCATATGCTCCTCCCGCGAGCTGTATAGCTAGCTAGCTATAGCTAGGCTGCCAGCCGTTAGCGGTTAAACACGAACGCGTCCTGTATCGTGATTCACGAGGGAACACGAGTGGAACATCAATCATTTTGTAATACGCGATCGCGCACGGAATCGAGCCGCGACTTCCTATCGTCTATCGGTTAATCGGCCGAATGAGTCTCCCGATCGGCCAATCCTTCCGAGAACAACACACTTTTCGAACCGTGAAACATGCGTGCGCCAACCGTTATTACCATATTTTCTAAGTAATTGTCAAAAGAGCCTTTGCCGCGGAGCAACGCGACGCAACGGTTCGCATTGTACCCCCGTGAACGGCAACATTGTAAAACTGGTAGTAACTGGTAGCGTGTGTACCGGCACGACGACGCACGCGTCACATATTCATCGGTCAAACACCATGCTTTATACAGGGTGGACCACCTAACACGAACACCAACTACGCGAACCGGTATATCGCTAAACCCTGGTTTCCATATAAATCTCGATTTTCGTGAAAATTGGAATAACAATTTGAAGTTTCAATTTCAACTCCAACTTGAAATCAGATTTCGGGCATCTTTAGAAACTACGATCGATAATGGCATTCGCTTATCATGCTCGAATAATCGAGCAATCGATAATGCGAAACGCTGGTGATTTTTATCGCATAAGTTGTGTAAGTTTGTGTATAATTATCTACTAATCTTTATCGGAATAATCCTGTAAATATTCTGATCAATTTTCAATTATTTCGAAGCTGCAGACTATCGATGCCGCGCGCAACCGCGTCGTGACGATCGGGAGTATCAAATATTCCGGCGACAGTAGTACTAATGTTGATGTTCAGAGTCATTGAATGTGCGTCACGGGAGAAATTTGAAAATCCTTCCGCGTAAACGTCTAAATCGATAGATTCGATCGATTATTGATCGATTACAAAACACGAACAGAGCACAGCTCGTCGACGACTCACGGTGTACATTGTAGATAGATATTGCGTGTGGAAGGGTCGAAGAAACGAACTAGTCGAAAGATTTGTGTCGATAACAACGTACCCGTTCGACGGAAAGAATTCACAGGAAAAGAAACGAGACGTCGGATGCCGAGAATGAATTATTTATAGAGAACAGAAAGTAAGGAAAGATGACGATGTTAGAGGCGACACGATTCCTGGTCCTGTGCGTGGCAGTCGAACATAGAGAGGCCTTCGCGTGAATGCTATTGTAAAGCGCAGGAGAATACAAATAACGGCCTCATCGAGTTGAGCGGATGACAAACGGTAATAGTATTCAGGGAGAAGGTTCTTCGAATGATCACGCTTTTCCATCCCGTTGTTTCCATTTTTTCCTACGACGCGTCGCAATCACGGATGGGATAGAAATATCATCCGATAACAGATCTTCCGGGATCGCTATAAGCTCGTCCCACGACACGGTCGTGGTGCTGTGTCTTTCTGATCATGGAATACGTGATCGAATAACATCGCGCGTGGAAATTCGGTACACCGTGCACACGACAAGCACACTCGCGTACGCTCGGACACGACGGTCCATCGTAGAACTCGGGATAAAATGGGAGACACGTATAAACGGGAGAGGAAGAAAGCACAGATAGCAATCTCAGTGGATCGTTCGAAACAAGACTGGTGCGTTTGCGTGACGGTAAGATGACAAGTCACTGTCTCGGCGTAGCGCCGGTATTCGTCCAAGATTTCATGAGAAAGGAAATAAGCGAAGGAGCACACAGCGATGAGTACACGTACACTCGCGGGTTGGGTATGGTGGCGAAGAGGAGGGGATACACCAAAGGAGAGAAGAACGTCGCCCGCGGCTAGCAACCGCAAAGGCAAAACTCCTGCGAGTGGTTTACCACCGTGAACTGGTTTTCGGGAGGATATGTCGTTGTTCCGTTTTTAGCGAAATCGGCGGAGCAACGATGCAACGGCGGTCGTTTATGTCTTAACGTCTACGTGACGGAACGCCTAAACTATCCGGCGTGTGTCGTGTGTGTATGCGTGTGGCACCCGTAAAGGGTCGAGAGAAAAACGGAGAGAAACAGGTAGAGACGGAGAGATACGTGTAGAACTTACCCAGAGCTCTGTACCCCAACTCATGTTCGCTGGGCCGGGTAAACCAGGCACGAGCTGCAGCCTTGTCACACTCGACGCACTTCACATGTAGCGTCGCGATCGAAATACACTTTTCGTATCGAAGACGCGTTTTACAAACGCATGAATAAATCACGCGTCAGATTCCACCGCGCTTACCGCTCACTAAAACATCACCAACATGTCGGCCTGTAACCACTGACTGGCCGGACCCAACTGTCCAGCGAAAACCGCCCGGAATTTTGCCGTAGCGCGCTCTACCGATGCTCTCCTGCATGAACGAATCCCGTGGAGGGGTCGATCGCGTTCTCATTGGTCAGTCGTTGCGTGGAACAATGCCGCGACGATTCGAATCACATCGACGCAACTTGTGGAAATACGGGCCATAATCAGCGATAATTAACATTTATACGAAAAGAAATCAACGATTGAAAGCTCTATAGTGCTCCCTAGGGAAACTAGAATTTTTTAAAATTACATCTACTTACATGATATGTTTTCGATCGTGCGCGTTTCGATGGTAATAAACAGGACACGTCATTGTCTAACTTCGTAATTTTCTTTCGTCGTTTCATCCATCAAATAATCGGATCACCTTTTCCGTGGCTCGTATATCGATTATTATACCACGTTCTCCTTCATTTTGAATTTTATACGAGTTGTGAATGACAAGATCGCTTTATCGTGATTTAAACAGTCCGATTTCATTGTAACATAATTGAATAGTGTACATGAGAGCAAGAGAATGTACTGGAAATATTTTTCACTTTCGGGACATGTATTTCGAAACTCTTGTGTACAGTCTGTACATGTAAGCTAAAACGGAGCAATTGATTCGTGCGTTGTTATAACTTACAATTTACAACGTACATATAAGTGCGACTAAAATGGCGCTGGGTGACTCAAGCAAAGTATCAAAGGTCATTAATTGAATGTAGATTACTTATTTCTTAGATCGAGCCGTGCATATTACTGCGACTCATCTGTCGCGAATTTTCTTCATTCTTTACTTATGAAGTCGTGACATGCCATTCGTTCACGATTTCCCTACAAGTTGATGGAAGAAATGAATACCCACTATGGAGGTTGTATTTGTATTTGTTACCTGCGTTTTCTACGATCATATATGAACGTACATTTTCTTTATTCATTACACTGTTTTATTCCTATGAACACTTTTTTCTTATTACTACGCGCGACTATAAATCATTTTTATACTAGAAATTGGTTATTCATGCATTGCGTTTTTTATAGGTAGTGGAATTATTTAATGAAAATGTAGGGTCGTACATTTTCTCAAGATGGATTGGCAGACTGATCGAAGAATATCAGATATCGAAAACCTTCTTTATCGTTTTAACATTCATACTCTTGATTTTATTGGTCGTATCAATAATCATTCTGCGAAAATGGAAGAACAAAGAATTCCTCCCAGAAGTGAAAGATTTTGTTGGTGTAGGCACAAGCAAACCCAGATTCAGAAAAAGAGACAAAGTTCTCTTCTATGGAAGAAAAATGTTAAGAAAAGTCAAATCCATTGGTGGACAAGTACATGCGACTGGACAAGGGAAAAAACGAAAGGCTGTCATGCGATTTGCACGCAGACTGTTACAATTGAAGAAAGATTCAGTCCCGCAACAATTAAAAGTATTTAAATTTCATCCTTGATTTTGTTGTTCATCTTTTTGCAAAGAGAAATTTGTTTACAAATTATTTCTATATTCCCACTTAAATAGGTTTTAGAACCACCTGCTGAATATTTAGAAGAAGATCTAGGTCCTGGAGATAGAGTACCGCCAGATGCTTTATACATGTTGCAAAGCATCAGGGTATTCGGCCATTTTGAGAAGCCAGTATTTCTGAAATTATGCAAACACACGGAAATCATGAATTTACCAGCTGGAAGCATTTTATTTAAAATCGGAGATCCGGATGAAAATTTATTTATAGTACAACAAGGCTTAGTCAATGTTTATATTACAGGACCAGATGGTTCTCAGATATCATTAAAGTTAGTAAAGACAGGAGAATCAGTAACTAGTCTTCTTAGTTTCACGGATGTACTTACTGGTCACACAAGTACCTATAAAACAGTATCTGCCAGAACTGTGGAGGATTCTATAGTAGTCAAGTTACCAATGTGTGCATTCCAAGAGGTATCTTATTATACAATGCAAAGTGAAGAAAAATTAAGGATTATAACTTTTCATATTATTATACCTCTCTTCTTATGTTTGTAGGTTTTCAAAGATCATCCTGATACATTTGTTCGAGTTATCCAGGTCATTATGGTTCGCCTACAAAGAGTCACCTTTACTGCACTACATCAATATCTCGGCTTATCCGCGGAATTGGTTAATCAGGGGACTCATAAAAAGAAACAGAGCCCATTTTCTGGGTCCCCAGTTAGATCAAGAACCAAAGAAAATTTCTCTGCACAAAACACGGAAACGCTGTCCTCTACAGCTGCGACTGCTTTGTCGGAACAACACGATGGAAACGACATGTTATATCGTGACATTAGTACTCTAAATAATCCTCAATCTGTACCCATTGTCATAAATCCACGGTAAGCTAACGGCATAGATACCATTAATAAAGAATATACATATTTTCACTGATATTTTCGTAATAGGCCAAGAAGTAATCATGATTGGAAAAATCAAACTTTGAGTCCGCAATCGGATCAAAACGTAGCGGATATGGTGCCAGAATGTGATTCTCATTGGTCAAATTCGCCTATAACACCGCAACAGGGATCCCAGCATGGATCACAGCCAGATGTTGTACACACAGGAAATTCTCATCGGACGAAAAAAAGATCTACCATCGTTGAACCAATTCAGCAGCAATTAGATGAAGCACATCTCGTACAAATAGCTACAGAAGCATTTGTTAGAGAACTTGGTTTAGAAGATGATACAGTACTAAAGGATGGCAAGGTTCAAATTAGGGAAGTACCAGCTGGAACATATTTGATGAAGGAAGAATCTCACAAGGACGTTGCTCTTGTCTATGTTGTATCTGGCTCGCTGACGGTAAGCCAGCGCGTTTCAGAAGGCAGAGATGTAGGGCAGGAAGTTCACATGTTTAGTGCCCACCAGGGTGAAATCGTTGGAGGATTGGCTGTATTGACTGGAGAACCCTCTTTTTATACCATCAGGGCTAAACATCCTAGTCGCATAGCACTTCTTAGTAAACCAACATTTTTTTCAATTATGAGAGAACAGCCTACTGTCGTTTTACACGTAGCACATTCTGTCGTCCGGAGACTTAGTCCCTTTGTCAGACAAGTCGATTTTGCTCTTGACTGGCTATTCCTTGAAAGCGGAAGAGCTGTGTATAGGCAAGGGGACGAGTCGGATTCGACATTCATTGTATTAAGTGGTCGACTTCGGTCAGTGATAACGTACAATAACGGAAAGAAGGAACTAGTCGCGGAATACGGTAAAGGAGACTTGGTAGGCATTGTAGAAATGGTTACACAAACCCCAAGATCGACCACAGTGATGGCGGTTCGAGACTCTGAGTTAGCAAAATTACCGGAAGGATTGTTCAATGTTATTAAACTTCGTTTCCCAATAGTAGTTACAAGGCTTATTAACCTACTTGGACATCGTATACTTGGCACCTGGCAACAACCACATGCGAAAAACATCAATATTGATAAGCAGTGCGTACCAAAAGTATTCAGATTCATTGAAATTTCTGTCTGACTCCATTTAGTTCAGACACTGTATAGAATTCGTAGTTAATGATTTTGTGCAAACATATTTTCAGACGGGCGGCTGCAACTGTAGATACAAGGCCGGCTCAAGTAAATTTTTCGACAGTTGCTATAGTTTCAGTATCAGACGATGTACCATTGACAGCGTTTACCTATGAACTTTATCATTCTCTGTGCGCTATTGGACCATGTTTGCGCCTCACTTCGGATGTTGTCCGAAAAGTAAGCAATTCAAATTTAGCCTCTTCTAGATTCGTTTTTATACGAAGAGTTTGTATATGTATACTTCGTTGCCAATAGACTCTGGGCAGTACTATCATGGAACCTGCAAATGAGTATCGATTAACATCCTGGTTGGCACAACAAGAAGATCAACACCGAATCTCACTGTATCAATGCGACCCAACGTATACATTGTGGACTCAGCGCTGTGTGCGGCAAGCCGATTGTATTCTTATTGTTGGTTTAGGAGACAGACCACCATCTATAGGTCGAACCGAACGGGAAATTGAACGTTTGGTAATGAGAACCCAAAAGGAGTTAGTACTGTTGCACAAAGAAGGCGGACAACGGCCTATGAATACAGTGCAATGGTTGAATATGAGATCCTGGATTTCTAGTCATCATCATATTCAGTGTCCCAAGAGAATGTTCACGAGGAGATCACAGTATAGGATTGTAAGGCATAACTTGTGTTCAAATTTGTAAGGGTGCCAGCCGAGACAATAATACGATTTTTATTTTCTAGAATGAATTGTATTCTAAAGTTCTTATGTCAGAACCAAACGTACACAGTGATTTTAGCAGACTTGCTCGCTGGTTGACTGGAACCTCGGTGGGTCTTGTACTTGGAGGTGGTGGTGCTAGAGGTGCAGCCCATGTGGGAATGTTAAAAGCTATCATTGAAGCTGGAATACCTATAGATATGGTTGGCGGAGTTAGCATCGGAGCATTCATGGGTGCATTATGGTGCATGGAGAAAAATATTACGACGACGACCCAAAAAGCTCGCGAATGGTCTAAGGTAATTGATAAAATAACTAATAATTCCAACGAATATATCATTAATCTTACTTTGTTGCAATAAATTAATATAAATCGTCTCTTGCAATAGAAAATGACGCAATGGTGGAGGCAGATAATGGATTTGACATACCCAGTGACATCCATGTTCTCTGGGAAAGATTTTAATAAGACAATCCAAGGAACGTTCGGTGATACGTACATAGAAGATTTGTGGTTACCATATTTTACGATAACCACAGACATCACTGACTCTTGTATGCGTACTCACACACACGGTCGGTATTCAAAATCAATAACGTTTAACGTTGTTGAAAGCATTGATAGTTTCCAGTTTTATGTGATCAAGTATGCTTGAAATGTGATGTTCAGATTCTGAATTTGCTTCAACTGGAAACTCTCTCGCTGTTTTAGTGCAGTTCGTAGACCCCGTAGATCTGCTTTTTACTCAAAGTTTTATTTCGAAATTTTAAATATATCTAAATGTTATAGAGTGCCATTATCTGTAGATATAAGCTTGAACAGCGGGAGTGAGCTTTCTGGATATAAATATTGTTGACGTACTCTCCGTCCTGTATCGTTAATTATTATTCGTTAATCGTCAAGGTGAATATTATTCTTCTGTTTAATTCAAAAGAGATAGCTCTACAGCAAGGAGGATCATCCATCTGAATTTGTTATATTAACCAAAACGGTGGTAATGAAGGACCTTGAAGCTACTTGTTATTTGCTCTAGTATACATCAATACTTATTAAAACGATTATAGGAAATAACGATGGGATACACGAATATACATTAAAGAATAATAATTCGTCGTGTTTAGGATCGCTGTGGCGGTACATTCGGGCTTCGATGTCCTTGTCTGGTTATATGCCACCCATGTGTGACCCAGTTGATGGCCATCTCCTACTCGACGGCGGGTACGTCAATAATCTTCCAGGTAATTTGAGCGTGACATTAAAAAGAAGTGCGTCAAGAACCGTACATTATTACTATACATGTTTTCATAAACAATAAAAGAGAACATTACAAATTGAACGCACGTACGCTCTCGAAGAATATTCTTAATAATTTATTGTTAAATTTTATAAAATTACCTGGACACTATACGATCGTTTAATACTTCTTAATGAAGCGAACAGAATCTTGCGTTCGTTTTGTTTTCATTGAATACAAGTGCCGGAACGATTCATTACAATTTGATCAGAAAATGATAGAACAGTTTTTGAAAATGATGTTAAAGCTCACTCCCGTTGATGAAAGATGCATTTGTCAAATTCTGAATAGCTAAGTGAACTTAGGTTTGCTATGGAGATACATTCGAGCCAGTATGACCATTGCGGGGGTCTTTCCTCCTTTTTGTGACCCTCTTGACGGGCATCTTTTGGTCGATGGGTGTTATGTTAATAACGTGCCAGGTACCTTAAACATGTATTGTTTATTTTCTATAAGAAATTACATTATATTCTTCATCACACGGCTGATTGACAATGTATATATTCAGAATTTATTTGTTTAAGCTGACGAAATGTTGAGGCAAGGAGCTCATCACATTCTGGCTATCGATGTTGGATCACAGGATGATACCGATTTGACGAATTACGGTGATTCTCTGTCCGGTTGGTGGTTACTTTGGAAACGATGGAATCCTTTCGCGACACCCGTCAAAGTACCAAATTTACCAGACATACAATCAAGATTAGCGTATGTGAGTTGCGTACGACAGTTGGAAGAGGTAAAGAACTCGGATTACTGCGAATACATCAGGCCACCAATAGATAAATATAAAACTCTTCAATTTACTAATTTCGATGAAATTAAGGATGTCGGATATCAACACGGTAATTCTTACATCTATGTACTATAAGAAAAAAATATTTGTACACAGTCATAGAAAACTTACATGTTTAATTCATTTTACAAACAGGAAAAACTTATTTCGAAGGGCAATCGAAAGCCGGAGTTCTTCCTCGGTTTAACGCTGACAGAGAGAATGCACGCGCTTTACGAGCTAAACATCAAGCGTCAAATCAACAATCTATACCTTCGTACACTTTCACAGATTTGGCTCAAATGGTGTGCAAAGTCTCCCGAGGAAGTCGATACATGGATATTGATTCTGATACAGATGAGATGGAAGAGTACGAAGCAGATTTAGAAGAAGATGCACAAGAAGTAGGTTACGCGTCTGAACCCACTGCCGGTATTCTAGATCAGGTATTAATATGTATTTTTATTTAATGTTGTCGATGTAGTGTCATGTAAAGCGCTCTTCAATTGTACATTAAATTGTATCATATTATTATTACAGAGTCCCGATGAAAATCTACGACGAAGAACTGGCATCTCCTTAAGTTTGTCAGATACGGAGGCCGAGTCGGAATTAGATTATCATCCGAAAATATTTTAAGCATTTGTCTCTCACTCTTGTTTTAATCTCCATACACGTTCTGCATCGTGTGTGATGCAAAAACGTGCGTAACACTCACTGGTCATATGTACAAAATATAACAACATTACAATCATACATAGTTGTACATGGAACGTATTTATATGAAAGTACAAAAAATATTATTAAGAAAAAATATTAATGAGTATCTTGCTATTATGATGGTAGCAATGCAATCTTTCATTAATATATCACTATGAATTGATGCAGCTATTGTTCTTATCATTACTAAATATATTATTCTATTGTTTATAAAATATACTCTTGTTATTTGAGTGCGTTGCGTTATTGTAGTGATATATAAAATGCCATTTTCAAAGGTACGTATCAAAACTTTGTATTCATTGTTAAATGTGGATCTAATACCGTTAGAACCGCGCCTATCAAATGCAGTGATCCTGTGACAAGAACATAACATTTCTCATTATTATTGTAAGTAGCTTGCCATTGCGAATTATCTTTCTTTATTTTTTGTAAAACTTCTGACACACTATCCGCAAGCACTGAACCTGTTCCCCAGAATGCAGCATTTTTTAAACATTGGCTTTTTTGTTCTTCTAAGAAGAATCTGTTTGTTTCGTCGTCTATACAATTAACACCTGCATAATTTGGTACAAAGTATGATTTCTCAAACTGTAGTGACTTTATAGGCTTTAGTAGAATCATTGGATCTCTCCTTGCACTAGTATTAAAAATCAGAATCTTCTTTCCTCCACTTTCTTTAGTAAGATCCGTAAACCACGAAATGCAGGATTGAATACTTTCCATTGTATGCGCACCATCCAGGTAGAAGTTGCCAATGCTGCTTTCTAAAATCTGCATTCTACCAGGCCATTTACAAGACGATAAACCAATTGCAATTTTATCCATATGTCTAATACTATTTTTATTAGTATTTACAACATTAGTTAAACTAGGTGAAAATTTATTGCTTTTAGATGCCATCCATGTGCTAGCCATTTGAATAGCTAAAGATGCATTTTCCTGTTGAATACTGTTTCTCATATTCAAAATAGGCGATATATTTTCCCACTTATACTCTTCGAAAGGAGGAACAGTGTACAATGTACAATTTTGTTCAACTGCTCTTTTTTCCAACACCCGCATTGCTCGTGAATGTTGAGGAACAGAAAATGTGACAGTTTCGGGTTTAAAAATTCCCGATTTCTGATAAGCTATATCTTCAAGAGTTGGTCCCAGTAAAGAAGTATGATCTAAGGCTAAACTTGTTATACCCACACAGACAGGATTTCTTATAATATTTGTGCAATCATATAATCCTCCAATTCCAACTTCAATTATAGCTACATCAACCTTCAAATCTAAAAATATTTTGAACATTAAAAGAGTTAAAAATTTGAAGTACATAGGCATATCAAATTCATTTTCTTTTGTGTCCTCTAGTTTCTTGTGTACTTTCCAAAAGTACTCAACAAAGAGTGATTCGCTTATCGATTTTCCATTTATTTTTATACGTTCTCTAACAGTAACCAAATGCGGAGAACTATAGAATCCTGTAATATAGCCATGTTCGCGTAAAATAGCTTCTGTATATGCACAACTAGAACCTTTTCCTTTAGTACCCGCTACGTGGATAACAGACAATGTATCTAATGTTTCAGTAGTAACACCAATTCTGAAAAATTCTGACTATAGAAAATTCTTGGGTCTTTAAGATTACACAAATAAATTATTACCGAAGTAAATATTTCTCTATGTCCTTTAACTTGTGATGTTGCGTTGATCCCTTTTCTGACGATAGCTTCAAATATTCAGCATTGCTTTGTAAATTGTATAATGCTTTCAAAGTGCTCTAAAAACATAATTAACAATATTTTTATTCTATGATGAATGATTTAATTTAATATAGATTAAACAATTATTTATACCATACCCTCAACAAATTATCTTGACATTGGTTAAGATAAACTTTATGTTCCATAACTACATATAGTTTAGAAAATTCGAACTATTTGCTTCTTTGTACAGAACTACACTACAGAATCATGACAAAAAATTACCTCGTAATCTGCTGATAAGAATGTATTACATTTGATTACAATATTCCGCATCATTTTCTTCCAAAACATAATCTATCTTTATCTATGTTTATTAATTATTGTTGTATAATGTTATGTACTACTCTAATAATGTATACGTTTCAACTATGGGGATCAATAGGTGGTCTGGAATCTGAAATGTGCTGCGACACTGTTATTGGAAATTGTCAGTGGAATCCATTGGTATCATCCGATTCCATTTGTGAGGTCTTCCATCCACCATTCTGCAACACATTCAAGACCATACGTATCTTGTACTTGCATACAAGCTCTATAGCAGCTAACAGACCTTGTTTTGTATGTATCTACTACGTCACACATTACGACACGACGTCACCGTGATCCCTACGCGGCCATGTTTTCCCTACTTCTGGCAATCCTAGGCAATCTTGCCAGCCGATAACGCGCGGGCGCGTTTTTTCTTAATGATTTATATCAAGCTGTGTATTTAATGTCTGTCGATATTCTTACGTTTGGAATCATAAGTGTAATATACAAAGTCATTCATCCAATACGATCATTGAGCTCGACACAGTTTTTAATCAGAAAACAAATACAAAAGTTTGCGACGATGGCAGATATGCCCATTAACAGCATCGCACCACGGAAAATGTCTTTTGGTATTAATGGAAAATTAAATGGTTTGGAAAATAAGACGCCTTTTCTGATCGGTGTGTCTGGTGGCACAGCCAGTGGAAAAGTGAGTACCATGATATTGACTTTTCCGAATAACCGAATCAATGTTACTTGATACTTTACAAATAATATTAATCTTTTTTTACTTAACCTCCACGGTGAGTGTGCATTCTTAGAGGAATATTCGTAAAAATTGTTCCTCGAAATTTCAGTCGACTGTCTGTAATCGTATTATGGAAAAATTAGGACAGGTTGATATGGACCACATGCAACGACAAGTAGTTTGTATTTCGCAAGATAGTTTTTACAGAGATCTTTCACCGGCCGAAAAACGCAAAGCCGAGAAAGGTCAATATAATTTCGACCATCCTGATGCATTTAACAATGATTTGATACTTCAGACGTTACAAGATATATTGGCTGGTGTCAAATGTGAAATACCTGCTTATGATTATAGAACAAATAGTTTGTATGTGTTGCTATTACTTTTACGTTATATATGTTGTGATATCACAAATCAATGATTTCATTAATTTTCAGAATAAAAGAAAAAATTACAACAATCTATCCTGCAGATGTAGTTTTATTCGAAGGGATTTTAGTATTCTATTTTCCAAAAATACGTGATTTATTTCATATGAAATTGTTTGTAGATACAGATTCAGACACTAGGTTGGCTAGAAGAGGTAACATTGAGAAAACACATTTATATATATATATATATATATATATATATATATCTTGACTTTCCTTTACACTTTTATATATTGTAATAATTTTAAACTGTTAAGTAAATATTCAAATTTATTCTAACAGTACCAAGAGATATAAATGAAAGAGGAAGAGATTTGGATTATGTATTGAATCAGTACATGAATTTTGTAAAACCTGCATTTGAAGAGTTTTGCTTACCTACAAAAAAATTTGCCGATGTAATTATTCCCAGAGGTGCGGATAACACAGGTAAACAATAGTATACATATAACAATATATAATTATGATATGCAAACTATATTTTCAAGCACATATAGCTGTATATATACAGGGTGAATGAAAAATATTATGATGAACTTGTTAAAAATACTTTTTTATAATTCTGCTTTAAGAAAACTGTAGTTTGATCTAATTACTAGAATCACTTTGTATATATATATATATATTACATACATATTGTATCAAAATATTTTATCATACCATTTTAATATTTGGTACATAACCAGGATTATTAACTGATTCATAGATGTAAATTATGCATTCTACCATAACTTTAATTCATTTTCATCCAATCTGCACCTAATTTATGAAATTCAACAATTGTGGCTTTATAACAATAACAGTTTCATTTGTTTTGTATTTTTATAAAAAGATTAACACTAACGTTTTTGTGTTTTCAAAAACTGTATTTTTTATTCAATATAATTTAGATGCAGATCTGGAATAATAAGGCAGCTTAAATTTTTATTATTTGTACATGTCCATATAGCTATTTATGGGTGCTGCCTGGTATTAAAGGGCTGCTAAAACATGCTGTCTTTTAAGTTAGGACAACGTTTACAGTCATATAAAAAAGTACATGGTTTGGTTGTTGTATGTTTGCAGTGGCAATAGATCTTATAGTGTACCACATCTGGGACATTTTGCGTTTGAAAAAGGCTGAAAACTCATCCGGGCAGCATCCATACAACTACCAACGTAGGCGTACTTCAACTTCATCTGACACGCTCAGCAGATGATCTAAGCATGACATGCTCACTTATAAGCACCACACTTTTTCATATATATCATACATTTATGTATAATCAAGTTTACAGTAACTTTCAGATTTTTATTTTAAGTACTTAATACTTCTCTTATACCTTAATAACATTGTATTTGTATTACGTTTATATATCGAGCAACAAACGATATCATTTTTGAAAAGTGTATCTGCTTCCATTATATCCTTGCATGAGGTGAAATTAATTTTACACTATACCAAAAATCTCCAAATATTGTAATTCCAATCAAGCATAATTATTCAAATTTATACTTATGGCTAATATAATAGAAAGCTTTGAGTATTACTTACGTATACATAAATTGTATTGTGCACGTTATTAAAGATGGAAACTTTTTTTTATATAATATACCCTAAACCAGTTCAATGCTTTGCGCATCTATGTAAACGCGAACTAAAATATTTTACAAGACCATTTAAGTCTGCATAAAGCATTCATTGTTAACATAATTCTCTATAATGTGATATTTTTAACTTAAGTTTGTGCATTATACATATACTATCATACGTGATGTTTAATCGCATTGTCTTGTAAGGTGCTAATCACTTTATTCAACACTCATTTCTTAAATGCTCAAATTATTTTAATCCCACTAAAAGATATCATTCTTTTACAGGACATTTACAGTTTGAATTATGTAATTTGATATGCCATTTGTTTAGATTGTAAAATGAAATAATAATAAAGAAACTAAGGTGACGAAACATACAACCTTTAACCATTTACTTATTTTTGATATTTTGTTACAGTGGCGATAGACTTGATTGTGCAACACATAAGAGACTTCTTAAGCAACAGGGGTAGGGTTACAGTGGAACCTGAAATTTCATTAAACAAAACAGAAATACTGTCCAAGAGGCCACATTAACTATTGAAAGATTTAAAGCTTGATAGAAAATAAGTTCAATAATTTCTTTTTCTATTTTTTTTTCATTACTCCTAGTACTCGTGTATGTTTTAATGTAGAAATTCTACATTAAATTAGTGATAATTGAGGTGATATAATGAGATTTTTGGAATATATGCAATGATCTATTTTTTCGTTATATTTTAACACTGTTCGCAAATGTATAAATTCATAACTACTGTTAAACAATCCAAAACCTTAGGTACAAAGTGTTAATATCAAATATTAATATAATACATTTTACTGTGTGCAGAAGGCTATATTATATAGAATAAATTTGTAAAAATATTTTAGCAAAAGTTTAGGTGTTAAAT
This sequence comes from Megalopta genalis, assembly GCF_051020955.1. Classification (NCBI taxonomy): domain Eukaryota; kingdom Metazoa; phylum Arthropoda; class Insecta; order Hymenoptera; family Halictidae; genus Megalopta; species Megalopta genalis. The sequence continues at coordinate 25,336,315 of NC_135013.1, read as the reverse complement.
AACAATTATAAACAATAAGGTTTCTGTAATATGAATATTAATTGACAACAATAATATAAAAAATTATTTTTGCTGCTGCGATATTTGTTTATTATATAGTTATATACATTGTATATTTAAATATTACATAGGATATAAAATCATGAAGTGCTTAAATATAAAAGTTATTATTGTTATTGTGTTTATATTTAACAGTGATTTGTATAAGATTAATTTATTTATTAATTATTGATAGTACAGTTCTAAATTCATTCCATCATGAATTTCATCTGAATTATTAAATTAAGGAAAAATGTTAAAAATTTGGCTACATCGTGTGACAATATAAAAGTATACGTAATCTCAAAGGATACAATCTTGTAATTTTATGTGATCCTTGAAAATGGTATACCATTTCTTTAAAACAATTTTTTCCCAGTGTGTTCCAGTCTGGGCAGCTATTAATTTTTTTAAATCGCCTATCGTATCGTCTGGATTACATTTGACTCTAACCTTTTTCCCAAGACGGTCATTGCATGTTATTTCTAACATTTTCTATTATACAAAGACAAGAAAAATATTGTTTAGGATATTAATTATGTAGATGTAATTTTTATTGCTCCTATATTGCAAACAGTTTCAAGAGTTTATAGGTTAGAATCCGTCTATGATAATAACAGTAACAAATAATAGTGACTTATTATTTTAGAAAATATATACCGAATGTAAAACCTCTGGTAGTTTGTAGAAATAATTTACAAAAATACGTGTATAGAATTCTGTATCTGTACGAATATAATAATAATGTGCAACACTTACTTACAGGATATCGTTATGTTAAAGTTGTTGAGGATAAATGTTCCTTGCCTTAAACTCGTAGCAGGGCAACACACGTTAACAGAACTTGTTGAGAAACTTGAAAATTACGTGCGTATGATATGTTTGTATACAGATTGACAACCAGTCTCATAAAACTGAAAACGATAACCAAACGGCGAAAATGGTACGGATAACATTGACTACAATCTACAACACACCTATCGATTTCTCATACAGCCGATCGAGTCAGAACACAGAATTACGATTCAAGTTTTCCTATGTTTTAGGTCTTATTTTATACACAGTAATTGGAAGCAGAAATAAGAATACAAGAGAACACATTCGCAGTACAATACGTTGTGATATCTGCCATTAGCAAATCCTTCGTGGACGACGATGGCGGAAGCAGCAGATCTTTCCGGCGCTTCTTCTGGACAGAAGATGTCGTCGAAAGTGTTAAGGCAAAAAGCGCAGGAGTTTTTATCCTCGAGAAAATACGCGAACAATTTAGTAGACATAATAGGACAATGGGACGTAAGTTCGAATTTTAAAATCATTTCAATTGAACGAATACATTGAATTTTCAAGGTTATGTCGTTTGTTAAAACTCTTGATCACTGTTCATCAGGAATCCACTTCATCCTGTCTGCTCACAATAGAGACAATATTCGTCGAGGTTTTGAGAAGAGGCGACATGTATCTTGAACGTACGATAGCTCTTACGATTTCAGGTACGTTCGAATATTTTAGTAACTTTTTGTTCTCTGATATTTAACAACATACACATCCCTTGAATTTTCCATCTAATATCGTTGTAATAAACTTACCATGCACTCATATTTTGTGAAAATATTTGTCTGGCCACAAAATTTAAGCGCGATACACAACATTTCGATGTTGCAAATATTTAAGAACACAAAATAGATTTTTCATGGGCTTTCTGAAACAGAGCCAAGTCCGGAAGCAAGATACATCAACTGGTTGAGAAACTGTTATGAAGAAATATGGGAAAAAATACTGCTATCGATAGAGAAATGTCGACCTGTCATTCAACTACAAGCTCTCACCACTGCTATAAAACTGATGGCAGAGGAAGGAAGATATCCATTGGAACCAACTGATAATTTAGGATATTATTTTCCACTTCATCGATTAAAACCTATCTTAATGAGCTTACTAGCACCTGAGAAAGACAATGTCAACTTAATATCTAGATTTCAAGAAATTACAGAGTACCCTGATGCTCTTTATTATACTTGGAAATGTCTTCCCTCTTTGACTCCTAAACGGCAACCACATGGAACTTATATAAAAAATTTATTAGAGCTTATACACAAATCACCATTGCCAAAGAAAAGCGAAGGTACAAATTGGTTGATAGTAATTATTATGATTTTATATGATTTCCAGAAAAACATAAAATTATGTGATTCGTTTTTCAGAGTATGAAATGTCTGAAGATAAAAATTTGCTGTGTAGTACACAACAAGGTAGAATAACTTACATCTTTATAATTTCCTTGCACTAGTATTCATTACTGTGTACCATCATTTTTATGCTCCATTTTCTTATTACTAGACAGCAGAACTTTTGTATGGGATCAAGCAGGATCTAGACGCGCGCTTAATAAAGTTTGGGTTTGCGTTATGCATTGGGAATTAACTCCACAGTTGCATAAGCAATTATTGGTAGTTCTGTTGGAACGGGTGATGCCACATTTAGATAAGCCTGTTCTATTAACAGACTTCCTTATGGATTCTTTGGATGCGGATGGACCTATTGCCTTACTCGCATTACAAGGAGTATTTTTACTAGTTACCAAACACAACTTGGAATACCCGAATATATTTACCAAACTTTACTCTATGTTCGAACCAGAAATCTTTCATACAAAGTACAAAGCTCGTTTATTTTATTTATCCGATCTTTTTCTTAGTTCAACGTAAGTATTCGTGGTAATATAAGATATATATGTTGCTTCATAATTATATCGAGATTACAATGTGTTTCTACTTATTTCTAGGCACTTACCTGAAGCATTAGTTGCTGCTTTTGCCAAACGACTAGCGCGTTTGACTCTTGTTGCCCCTCCCGAAGATATTCTTATCATATTACATTTTGTTGGTAATCTTCTGCTTAGACATCCTGGGCTAAAACGGCTGATTGATCATCCACAAGGTGGAGAAATTACAACAGAGGAGAGTAATGGTGCCGGAGATCCATTCTTAATGGAAGAACGAGATCCATTGTTAAGTAATGCTCTCTTTAGTAGTCTTTGGGAAATCAAAGCCCTTCAATGGCATATCATACCAAGTATCGCAAGCGCTGCTCGCTTTATTCGCGAACCACTTCCGTCAGTTGAATACAATATGGCATCGACACTAGAACGCACCGGAGGGTATCTATTCGATCGTGAATTAAAAAACAAAGTTAAAGATATTATGTTGACATTTGAGAGGCCCAATTCTATGGCATTACCGAAAGGTGAAAGATTACTACAGTATTGGCAGTTAACGACAATGCACTGACTGACAACATTTGTATTATGCATCCCGTGTGCATAACGTCGTACAATATGCACTGTTGTCGAGCGAAAATATGTAATTTCGATGAACAAAAACAAGCAAAAAGACGCAAAGAAATGAAACAGAAGTTTCCGCGTTTATTTATACCTTAAGAAAACGTGTAATACGATGATATTGCATACTTTTGTATTATTTAAAATCTAAACCTAATTGTAAAGGAATTGATTCGGAATACATTCTTTCACGAGTAACCTGTAGATACATATTTTTAGATTTCCAATCGTGCAGCTATCTAGCATAGTAGCTACTTGTGAATACTACCAGTTTTGTTAAATGGAGCCATTTGTATGCATGGATGTGTGGTAATAAAGTGAAAGATATTTTAATTTAATAGAGATCTCGCGTGTTTAATTCGAAATTGTAATATCTACTTGGTAAATGACATTCAGGTAAGCATAAGTAGATTCTGCAATATAGTTGTATCATGATACAATTTTATATTTTAAAGCAGTATTTAAATAAATCCCTTACTATAATACATTTAAATAAGCACCCTATGTATTATTGCCGATTGTTATGTATAAAAAAATTGTATGTACATAATTAATAGTACTTAATCCGGATAGTGTTATGGATACCGTTTATTTTCCAAAACCTAAAACATCAAAATAATTATCATTTTTAATTATTTGAATATGTTTACTTGTGTACGCTATGCTAGGTAACCGAAATATTGTCTAAATAATTATTTTGTTTATAATATAATATAATGTATAAAAGAATTTACGAACCCGTGTCAATTCCCGCCATTCATCATCTTCTAAAGCATATTTTATTTTCACCAATATATGGCCTGGGATGCGTGGCATTGGTGCTAATAGACACTCTTGTTTGGTGGGCACGTAGTCAACTTGCAAAAGGTCGGCTACCGTTGGTCGTGTTTTTGGATCGTGTTGAAGACATTTACGCATCACATCGATCAGTATTGGTGGCGTCGGTAAAACTTCGGCATGATCTTCTCTCGACGGTAACGTTGTAGGAAAAGAAATGTTTAGTTTCGGATTGGTGATTGCGTTCACTTTAGCCCATTGTGAACGAATGTGATGAAATGGTGTATGACCATACACTAAACTATACAATATGCATCCTAACGACCACACATCTGACTTAAAAGTAATCTGTGCAATGAATATGTATGCATTACTATTCATAATTATTAACTAGTTAATTGCAAAAATTAATTTTATATACCTTGTACTTGACATTTTGCGTAGGAGAATCTGAACTTCCTCCAATGTCCATTAATGCTTCTGGGCTGATATAATTCAGGGTACCTATTGGACAGTTTTTTACAACAGATGTCATGTCTGCATTCATATTTGAAGCAATTCCAAAATCTATAAGCTTCAATCTTCCCTTTACTAATAAAAAGTTTGCTGGCTTTAAGTCAGAATGAATTACCCCTGGAAGATGTAAAAACACCTAAAGATGTTTCTCATAGTAAGATAATCATTTGCATCTACTCTAGGAGATTTACCATTATCATGTATATGTTTGACTGCTGTTAACATTTCTGTCCAATAATAAAGAACCATTGTAAGAGAAATGTGTCTCTCTTGCGACATCGTTTTTAGGAGTCGACTGAGATCAGTATCTCCCATTTCCATTACCACGTATACCATGGGATACTTGATATCACTGCAATAAAAAGCTTAAATGTAAACGTCAGTACATGTATGCACCTGGAATATATGTTTACAAAATAATTTCTTACTAGTCGAACATTCTAACAATGCATGGTGCTTGTAATTTATGCAGCATTGAAATTTCTTCCAAGCATCCCTGAGCCGAATCCTTGTCCATGCGATTAAGATATACACATTTAATAGCGCACAGTTCGAGAGAAGATAAATCTTGTACTCTTAAAACTTCTCCACTCATTCCTTGACCAAGCAAACCTAAAATTAAGTACTCTTTTCCTTTTACAAAAATTGTTCTAGAGTGCTTTGGTTTGAGAACATTAGGTGGTATCGAAAACTGTACATTCGGTACAGTGTCCATGGATCTCTTTGGCTCTGGCTGTTGAATTTGATTATTAACTGTCAGATATTGATTTTGAGAATTACTACTGATCTGTTTCAGAGTATCTTTGCTCTCCTTATTAAAACGAGAACCACATGCTGATTCTGGTAACATTTTTTGTAGTTTTGCTTCTTTATCTTCTGTATTTGGGTACTTATTTTCCTTTACCTGTTCGTTTGTACCTGAATCCAATTGTGCAGGATTTTCGGATGCTTCAAACGTTCGTTCGCTTATACTTGTTTTTTGATTTAAATTCTTATTGCATCTTCGATTTTCAATAGTAGGCATTTCTTCATTTACTTTAGATAATTGAAATCCTTCTAACAGATGTCTATTTGAGGCATTGCTATGTACATAACTTCCCATATCTGCTAAAGGCTGTTTACGTTTAGTCTCTGAATTCAAATACCTGCAATTAAATCTTATTTTAAGGAACAAATCATAGTATACATACATATTTCAGATCAATTTTATACCTTGGAGTTTCACGTTTAGTTATGCTTGGAGTGAAGTAAACAGAATTTTTGGGTGTCTGCATAGTGTCTTTAATTTTAACATTTTTACCTTGCAATGGGGTCTGCCTAATGTTATTAAAAGACATATGGCTTGAAACTGTGGCTGGTGTTAATCCAAGACTTTTTGTTTCAAATGCTTTACTTTGCGGAGTTTGAGCAATATTTCTGCGAGAGAAACATGGATCTGGATGCAAAGAACAAGGTACGTGTTTTAGAGGAGTCTGGAGCACCAAATGATCAATGGAATTTATTAATGTATCATTCTCTAATATTCCTAATTTATTATCTTCTGTATCTGCTGCTTTAGAATCCAATTTTTCCACTTTTATGTTTGTATTCTGCAAAGTACAACTTCCAGATTGTGATATATTTTCAGAATGCTGAGATCCAAAAACTATAGAGTCAACTTCATTGTTATTTGCTTTACATTTGTCTATAGATTGAACATCACCTTTACATGCCTGTTCCTTGTTTGACTGTCTCCTAATATCTGCATTAACCATATGTATATTTTTACGCCTATTTTGAGCATAAGTATTTTCACAATTTGATTGTATATGATTTGGTTGCTCACATTTTATGTGTTTTTCATCTTTTGTATTATATTCATTTTCATGTAGTTTTGAACACTGTTGTGATATTTTGTGTTCACATTTCTTATCAGTATCAACTTCCGCATTGACAGAGCGTGTTGAACTGTGACTATCGTGTTTTATATCTTTGTATTTACTATCATATGAATCTACATTATCAAAATAATTATGTACAGAGATATGTACTTCTGCAGTTTTGTTGTTTGGTTTATATTCTACGTTGTTACAGACCAACAAAGGTTCAATTGGTTTTGAGGCTGCACTTACAGATGAAGTTTTACCAGTTGGTTGTAAATTAGTATCATACTTCGTATTAGGTAAAGGTAATGATTCGTTTAACTTATTTTCAAAACTATCATCTTGTGGCAAAGGCTGAGGCTCATCAACATCTGATTCAGTATCAGAATCCTGTGCTTTATCTTCGCTTTCATCATCATCACTTTCATAAAAATGTAATAGCTCTTTCACGCGTATCGGTTGAAATTTTGGTCGCGAGTTTGTGTGATTTTGGAAATCCATGGTATTCAACTCTGTCGTATCTTTCGTCGAAAGATTCGACATTCTTCCAATTGTAAACAAACCACACTAATTGTTTCAGCAATCCCAAGTGAAATTGTAATCGTAGCATGCACAATCTAACGTCACATAAAAATATTAACCATTCTTAAACGATATAATATTTCCTAAGAGTTATTAAAGACTCTAGAGAACTGGTCAGTCTTTGTTGACCCGAAAGCATTGTCAAATGTATACAATACACAACACGTTTGTAAAACTACAAAGTTGATATTTGTGATTCCAGACTTTGATTTGTATTGTACTGGTTTTCCGTTCACATGGTGTGTAATGTAAAGTTTACATCAAATTTGAATTCTAAACATGCAATGTCATTGGTTGATTCTGACAGTGTTGCACGACCCACTACGCAACCGTATACAAAACAGTGTGGCCACTATGCACATAATACTAGTTTGAAAACCTGGCGCGTATCTAAAAGAGATACAAAACGTTAATTTAAGCGTTAAGTATAAAATACTAAGTACAAAATAACGAACATTATCTAATCAATTTACTGTATACATATTATTTTATATAACAGCACACAGTATTTTTATCATAGCGTCGCATTTTGTCAACTTCTTTGATATCGCGTTCCTATCCCCACTAATCCCTGCGTAACCAATCATGAAACAACGAGTCGCAGGCCAATAAAAAGTAATGCCTATTACTTGATAGCGGTGAACTGCATCCCTCGAATTGTGAGATACTAAAAAGAGAAAGTTATAATTACTAGAATTCATGTTTATTTTTGTATTTTCTATACTCGTACTGGAAAATGCAACTATTTTGACCTTTGCTATAAAATAAAACTTAGAACTTATACACAATATGTTGCCGGAAAAATAACAAACAGTTATAATTTTTAAAGTATGTAAATTAAAATTTACTTATCAAGTCGAACTTTATTTGAAATTCTCAACACTTAACTCTTAATAGTAGATATTAAAATAATTTCAAAGGTAAACTTTTAGAATATTTCGTAGTTTTATTAAATTGATCAAAATTATAATCCAAAAAAAATTTACATGAGTAAAATACACTATTGGAAATATACATTGAAAAAACACAAAACTGTATTTATCGAAAATTGTTTTGGAATTTAATAGACGATACAATGGGAAATATTGTCATTCTTTCTTTCTTTTTTAAACATCACCTTTAAATACCACAAATTTTAGTTTAAAGCTTAAATATAATTCTTAAAATGAAAGAAAAATAATAAATTTAATGATATTTAACTTATTCGATTTAATATAGACAACAATTTTGAATACCTATCGTAATTGTAATATAAAAACCATTGTAGTAATGACTTCTATTTCTCTATATTAAAATATACACTGCCTATGTTAGATACGTATAACGTCCAAAAATTGTTTGGAATTTTCATTTTGCTAGAATCTCGCTAAACGTTACACATAAGTCTTCCAAGAACTGCGGTAGTAAAGAAGATTATGTAGAGTAGCGTGCAGTTTACGACTTTGAACATAATCCGTTTCTTTCAATTTCTTTTATCTGAGCTTTATTAAGATAAACCAAGTATAAATAAATTGCTTCTTCCACAGTTTAAGTCCGTATCATCTTAGTTAAATTAAATTAAATTTAACACGTTATCAATTCATGTATCATTCGTCTTGTTTGAGTAGTCAGAATCCAATGCTATCCGTTCCCCTGGTTTTCACAATCAATTTTCGACTGTCATCTTCTTTATATATAGAAACTAATAGATAGCAATCTCGAAGATGCGAAAGTCAACTAAACGGATATATTCTATTCATGATCCTCGTCTGCTCTCTTACATCCTAATAATTAACCTAAGTATGCATTTCACCGTTTGCTTTAATGGACAAGACTTGATGTAACGATACATATATAATTTTCAACACGAAAGGAAAATTGTTACTAGAATTGAAATAAAGACGAGCGTGGCGCTTAACGAGCATTAGAACTTTCATATATCACTCTTTAGTCTTTTCGGCATACTATAAATACCGTGGAAAAACCCGAAAAGTGTAGAGTGCTGTGTTTAATGTCGTAGTCGATAGTCGAACAAAACAATTAGTTTTCCAGCGCCTTTTCTAAGATGTATAAAGAGCGATATAAAAAATAATATTTCATTTAATCCTTAGGGACGAAATTAGGAATTGTATCATGATTAATGAAAAAAATGTTCTAGGCTATGTCGTAACGCTCTTAACGTTTTCCGTTATTGTAGTTAAGACCCCGCAATGGTGTTTTAAACGTTGACGCAGATTGTTGTTGAATCTGATACGCTAAAGGATGAATTTTAAAGCCATATAACCTAGAAAAACATAATTTTTCTCTTTAAACATTTGCAAACATATAAACCATACTCTATAACTTTAGTGTTTTGTCTTACCTAGGTACAAATTGATTTGTTGTACGTTTTGGTCGATACTCTGGGTGAACCATAAAAAGCATATGTGGAAATCCAGTCCCAAAATATGCTCCATCAGTATGATGATGTCGTGAACTTTTTGGTGTATAAACATCCATACATTTAGGACAATAACTTTTTACCATTGCCTCTCCAGGAACATCGCTCAAGCCTAATGGCAGCATCATCTGGCATTCACAATAAACACGTGGACAATGACCAAAATCACCGGCCTGATATTTCTCAACCATTTGAGCAATGCCTCGATTAGTAAGAATATATCGGGCATGTATCAACCCATATAGCAACTCTGCAGCTTGCTCAACCAGTTCATTTTGATTTGGATGTTCTCCCATTTCATCATCTAAATTAACAGATATACACACTAAAATAATTTTGATATTTATGCCGCCACTAACTAATAATTAATTACCCGGCTCGAGATCAAGTATCATATCTAAAGCTTGTCTATAATGTGGTACTTGCTCATTTAGTCCAGTTAAATTAAATTTATCTTGTATATAATCCTCATCAACCTGTAAGAACCGTAGCATTAATTAATCCATAAATAACATTTTGTAGCAGAAATAAACTTACTACATTACACCAATGCATTCTGTTTCGATAAAAACGAAACGTTTTATCAAACTCTGTAATGCTATTATGAGAATCGCTTCGTAAAATAAACAGTATAAACGTGTTAACCTCGGCTGAATGGGTGGGCTTCCAAAGAGAGCGCAAAATGAACGATGGACTGATACAAGATTTTGAGATGTAACGAGCTTACCTCGCAGAAAAACTCATTGCCCCGGAGGTTGCAGAACCACGAGATCCAGGATACCTCCTCGGAACTGCTCATATTCCTGTAGACGAAGAAAAACCTCTAGAAAAGACCTTTTCTGTTGGACAGTGAATCGTCGCGTTGAAAGAGCGCAGGTCGTAGATCGCAGGTTTCGTCGCAGGTTTCGTGTCGCAGGTCGCAGGTCGCGTGTAGAAAATACGTGATGATACGTGCGCGGAAAAAGTTCGCGAATATAACTACCTGATATACCACATAATAACGCGTACGTATAGAGTATAGACAATGGCGTATAGTTGCGGCGCTTGGTGCACACGCCTGGCATTGGCAATTGGTTAGAAAGGCGCCAACGAGAGTACACTGGAGCACTGTGACGAGAGGAGGGGGAGGGGATAGAGTGAGAGGGAACGGCAAATGGAGTTTTCACTTTACTAGGTGAGATGTCCGACGTTACGGCCCGTGCCACCGAATTCACCTACCACGTTTTCATGGTCATTGCTCTATCATCAATCGATTTTTTAGCACTATTTACAATCTGAAACAGCTAGGAAGCATATTACTCGAGAAAAAGCCTAGCAGAACCAACGAAAACCCCAAAATAAACAGCCATTACAGCTTACCTTTTGGTGCTTTGATTAGCCACGCTTGCTCCTCCCAACGATATAGATAGCGCTGTCGCTGTCGTGGTTCACAGTCTTCGCCACCTTCCGGCTCTTTTTCGCATGCACAATATGTATGTATGATAATGTATGTATGTAATGCATGCATATATGTATGTGGGTACAACGTTAATTTTGTTTAACCCTTTCGATCGAAGAGAATTTCATCATTACAAATTATTCGTAGAGTATAAATGCTCTACGAATTCCAGACAACTATTGATTTCAACGAAACTCGTTACCTAGCTGTTCAAAGAATTTTCAGCAATGACCATTATCCTCTGCGTTGACCAATGAACGATCGATGCACCGTTTTTTAGTTACTAACTTGTATCAGTATTTTATTATTGTCACTTTACATTATTAGCAACACAGGAATCGATACAATTCCACGATTTATTGTTATTTTTGTATGATTTGTATTCAATAATCCAAAAAATTTAACACCGATCCACATGTTTCAATTTCTAGTCACGTGACCCTGCTTCTTAGCAACGTCAAACAAAGCTAGCCTAATCTTGTATGTATGTACGAAAACATACATATGTATTTTATTTTTCTCACGACATGTAATTGCATGCTTCACATTGAGTTGGATTGTGCTCATGAACTTCGATACGAGTGTATGGTGCTGTATTATGTGTTCTACATTGCTTGTTTAGTACGCATGGATTTGAAAAACATGGTTTTCGCGAATCTTACTGTTATGTTTCAAAAACTAACACGAAACAATACAACAGTAGAAGCCTGTGTTAAAAATACGTAACGAAATTTGTAAGACCACAAATACGAAACCAAGATGTGATTGCAGCAAATTATGTACAGTTTAGTCATTTCCGAATAAATGGGTAAGGCTAGGTGGAGGACAGAATGTAGAAAACAATTATACATTCATTTCTTATCAGTTTGATTTATCTGAAACTTGGCTGTATGTTACAAAACATTAACATTAACAACGGTATAGATAAACTCAAATTGTTATTTATACGATTGCCTTGTTAATTTGTTGTTAAACCTATCTGTTTTCAGATGCATATGTGGTTTTGGTTTGGAGATGATTTAGGCAGTTTTTTTCTATCAGGGTATAATGTAGTCACAACTTCTGGTTTTATTTGCACTTGCATAGGCTTATCAGCACTTGCAATATTATATGAGGGTATGAAGATTTTACAAATTAAATTACAACAAAATAACATAGCTCGTATTAGAAAGCAGAAAGCTATGACATCAGAAAATTGTTCGTTGCTCTCTAGACTGTCTTCAAAGTCCATTAGAATACAATTTCCATCACAGTGGTATGTAATATTCCTCGGACACTTTAATGTATTTATACCAGGATATTTAAAAATCGGGTGGCACATTATATATTATATATATTATTATATTATTATATTATATATATTATTATATTATTATATTATATATAAAATATATTATCATATTCCTTTATTACTTACTTTCATAACTTATATAATGCTTACTAATAGATCAATTTTAGTATTTCAGAGTTATAATATAATATATGATGCCACCCGATAAAAGAACAAATGTGACCCACTGGGTGTATTACCCTGGTGTGAACTTGTTACACAGAAAAAAGTAATATTACTATGTAATTGTAGAACATAAATATCATATATTATTTTTTTAGTATGTGTTGGTCCATGTGGTGTCTTCAAGTATTTCATTGGTCTATACATACGCTTCTGGGTTATATTTTAATGTTGGCTGTTATGTCTTATAACATATATATTAATGTAGCTATTGTGTTGGGAGGATGCCTCGGGTACTGGATTTTTGGCCCGAACCTCATAGAGCTCAATCTGCAAAAATTTTATGAGAAACAGAAGTTATTAAACTGCGAGGAAGAATGTGCAGGTAACACTTCATATACATTTATCATAAATATCATAGATACCTCATGCTATTTGTAATAATTTATAGACAATATTGTAAATGAGAGAATAGGATCAACTGTTTCCATTGTTGCTGAACAGCTAGTGACTGAAGCTACCGTTGAAGTTCATGTGCCAAGAGATGTATAAATCACAATTAACACAATAAGAAATAGTGTAATAAGTAGAGATCTACCTCTTGTTAAGATACAAGATATTTTATTTTATACACACGTATTGTAAACAAAAATATATAATGTTACATAAAAAGAAATTGCACAAAAATAAAAAAATATATACAATCTAATACTTTTTAGATACATGTAGCTAACATCATAATGTTATAATTATTTGTATAGTGGAGAAAAAGGTTTTTATTCAAATAAGCGCTTGTGACATGTACTGTTTCCTAACAAATAATGTTCGTAAGGATTTAGTGAAGTAATTTGTATTCCACAGAGCCAGCAGAACTTAGTATTGCAATGAGTGCATTCCATTTTATTGCATCCATCTATTTTCTCAATCATAGTTCGACATTTTGGACATGGCTTAGCACATCTCTGTAAATATTATTATGTTCCATGAAATTTCTAATATTAGTAGTAACCTTGTATATACCTTTAAATATTCATTTGTTAGGTGTTGTTCAACAAGTTTCTCTATTTGCTTTCTACCATATGTCTTTACTAGTAACTGTTTTTTATATTTATCACCACTTTCATATTCTTGAATAAGTTTCTCTTTATTCTTTAATCCTATAGGACATAACATTTCACCATGATAACACTAAAACATAAATACATTCAAATAATTATTCTTAGTGTGTACATTAAATTATATAATTACGTACCTGGTAACAGTAGGTACAAAAACAGTAGCCACAATTGTAACAGATAGCTGATTCATTATCTATATCTTTTATAAATGCATATTGACATTTATTACGTGGACAGTAAATTAAATTTTCTATATTACGTAATGCTATTTGTAATAATCTCTTATCATATTTTGAAAATAAATTCGAACACAAATTTTTTATGTCATTAATAGAAATAAATTTACTACAACCAAAGTTAGGGCATATTATAATGTGTTCAATGAAATCATTCATTTTTACAGTAATGTATTCTTCTATACATTTTCTGCAAAAAATATGGCCACAATTTTCAAGTTCCGCACATTCTTTTCCAGAATATGTATCAAAGCATATGTTGCAAGAAAAAAAATTTTGTTTAAATATAGTTTCGCGTTGTTGTTTGTCATAGTTTATTAAAAACTGTAGTGGTTCAAGAAATAATATATTACACACTGCTCTTACATCATATTGATATGACCAATTTAAATTAAAATATCTTGATATATTATGATACATCAAATACAATAGTGAAATATCCAATGTATCTTTGATATGAAGAAAATTAAGAAGCTCGTTCCTTAAAAATTCAAACCATAAAAATAATATCTCCTGCCCTTTATTATCTGACCATATGTCATCTAATTTTTGACAAATACAAGATAGTTGCCAAGAAGAAAGCCATGATGAAATAACATAAAACTTTGGTGGATTGTTGGCAGGATAATCATGAGGAAGTTGAATGTAAACTTTAATAGGCGGTAAGTATTTGATGAAATATTTAAAAGTTTTGATTTTGTTGCATGTACTAATTGTCTTCAATTTTAATGAACCATTCTCAACTTTAGGAAATATATTGTAATAACATTGTATCATACTATCTTTGATATAAGAAAATTCATTAGAATAGTAAATGGTTGAAAGCGATAACATTTCGTTTTCTTGTCGCCAGTCACTTGACTGTCTCGTCATTCTTCACAAATTTTCGAAATCTGTACAATGGCAACAAGATTTAATACACACTATATGATATAATATATAAATCGTAACATATAAACGATTTGATATAACCACTATTTGTTCATTCTATGCACGTCTTTTTATGAACTTGTTATTTATATTTAGCATAATTGCGTGAAAGAAATGAATTATAAATACTTCAAGTCAATGAAATAAATATTGTATGTAAACATTGTATGTATTTTTTTTTATTTGCGGCATGTTCAGACTAAACTATATTAGGTGTTCCAGAGTTACTGTAGGAACGAAAAATAGATGATTTCTGAGATAATTTGAAAAAATATTTTTATTTAGTTAAACGTATACAATTAACAATCAGTACAATGATAAATTAATTCAACTTATTTTTATGAAATATCTAAGCAGGTAAATTGAGGAAATTTTTTAGCAATCAGTTATCTTCATAGTTTTTATTAAAGCATGTGGCTCTTTTCTTTTTTGCAGAATCATGATTTCTAATGATACGTTATTCAAACTGTACGAACTTTACGAAACATGTACATACATAATATAGTTGTTGAGTTCAAACATGCACCGCGTGAACTTCATTTAGGCACCACCATAGAAAAGAAATAATCGAAATACATACAGGTAACAAAATGATGTTATCTTATAAATGACGTAATAAATTCTTTTGATTTTAATTCATTATGAATAAGAGCAAAGTAAAATTAACAAAATACACAATGATGTTTTAAAGTTCATTCCGAAGAAGAACTTCGAAAATCTTACATTACTTTCACATTACTTTTTTATGTAACAGCGAAACGGATACGAACAAGTACATAACGGTTTATAACAATTCCGAAAATGACAGAGGTTGTAGCGAATCATACTCTTCATAGTGGTATTTTTCATCCTGTTCTTCGACAATGGCAGTCGCCAAACGTGGAGATTACTGTCAGCAATCTTATGTATCCGATTTTCATTTCGTAAGTTCAATTCATAACCTACCGCTTCAAATCATGCAGTAACACAAGTATACATGCATAGGGTATGCAGGGAAATTTAAAATATTCCTACCCATAGACACATGATCAGATGAGCATGCAGTTTCATAGTAAAATAACATTAAATTAAACAAAATATTAATACTTGAGAAATTAACATATGTTCAAGTAAAGGAAAAATGGCTGAAAGTAATTATTAAAATCTTTATGTATTAATGACAGAACAAAAGCATGAATATGTATTTATAACTAGGTTAGAAGTTTATGTAAAAATATTTATTAGACATTATTTTTCAGAGATGAGCAGGATGCTAAAGATCCTATTACTAGCATGCCAGGCGTTTATCGGCATGGCATTAATCAATTGCATAAAATACTGCAACCATTGGTTTCTAAGGGACTGCAATCGATATTATTGTTCGGAGTATCAAAACACTTGAAAAAGGTAAGTACTGTACACAAAATGTTTGATAATAAGTGAATTTAGATTGATTTTTTTATAGGATCATATTGGAAGCAATGCTGATAGTTCAAAGAATCCAATTATTCAAGCTGTGCCTTTAATACGGCAATGGTTTCCAAATTTATTGATAGCATGTGATGTTTGTTTATGTGCTTACACTATTCATGGTCATTGTGGAATCTTGAATGAAGATGGAAGCATAAATAATAAAGCTAGTATTTCAAGAATTTCAGAGGTTGCCCTTGCATATGCAAAAGCTGGTAAAATAATTTTGTTCTTTAAAATTTAAATGAATGTGTTATATCATTAACTCTTTTGCTGGTGTTGGTATATAGCAAAGAATGTTCATAAGGAACATTCACTTCACAGCAAAAGAGTTAAATGTAATTAACTTTCCACTCATGAAATTGATGAATAAAGGAGCGCAAATCGTGGCTCCATCGGACATGATGGATGGAAGAATAGGTGCGATAAAACAGAAATTGGCTTCAGCTGGATTGTCAAACAAAGTTGCAGTATTATCTTATGCTGTCAAATTTGCATCTGGCTTTTATGGTCCTTTTAGAGATGCATCGCAATCGGCACCCAAGTTTGGGGACAGAAAATGTTACCAATTGCCTCCAGGAAGCAATGGACTAGCTGCTAGAGCTGCTGTTAGCATTTTATTATCTTGTTTTTAAAAATTCATTTGCGTTTATAATATATTCCACATGTCTTTTATAGGCCAGAGATGTTGCCGAAGGAGCTGATATGCTCATGGTAAAACCAGGCTTAGCATATTTGGATGTAGTTAGGCACACAAAAGATTCACATCCACAGTATCCAATGTTCGTCTACCAAGTTTCAGGAGAATATGCCATGTTGTATCATGGCGCTCAGAATGGTGCAATTAATTTAGAGAATGTTTTAAATGAAGTTCTTCTATCTATGAGAAGAGCAGGGGCTGATTGTATTATAACATATTTTACACCATTAATTTTGGATATGTTACAACCGAAGAGCAAATATTAAAAGTGTTACAAGAAATGTACTTAATATGTACACAATTAAGGTGGTGTTTAATGTTTTAAATAAAGACATGGTACTTGTAGATATGTTTTGAAAGATTCTGTAAAAAGATATGTTTGCATTAATCTTGTTAATCAAACCTGAAGTCAAATCCCGTTAGATTTAAGTCTTTTGGATCAGGATTATAAAAGAGTTCTAATGGTATACGTCGAATTGAAAATTAATTATAATACAAGTTTTTTTTACCAATGTTTTAAGAATTATAATTCGTATTTAAATACACTGTAAAACAATTTCCATTTTACATTAGAATTGAAAGATTAAGCCTCAAGTAGTGAAATAAAACGATTTTCACGTAGCTATTTGTAAAGTCTTATAAAAAAGAATATAAATGCTATCATACAATTTTGGTATCAGTATTCATTTTTCAAAATTTCCGTATTTTTATGGGTGTATATGTATATCTCTTGAACATTTGATAACGTGTACAAACGAATGAAAATATCCTTCTATGTTGCGTGAGTTTTGATCCAACATCAATCTACCCAATGACAAATGTAGATTGTACTCGAAATTTCCAGAAGTACAACACCGTTGTGACGTGGGCCTATCGATGCTAGCCAACTGTAAGCATGTGGACCAATCAACGTTGGCGTTTCCACTGATGCGGATTCACCCAGACCAATCGAGAGAGGCCACGACGAAATCTTTTCGTTAATATCCCGGCACGGAATCGGTTTGTAGTCAGTTACTCCTTGTTATTCATTCAAGTTATATCGAATTGGAGAGATTTTTTACTCAAAAGAGAAGAAACTAAGCGCACACTTAATTTTCGAAGTGGTAAGCATCGAATTAAAGTTCACTTAATTTTAATAATGCCGATATATTGCCAATGTTCGTATTTGAAAGATTTCATCGACCGTTGAGTATACGAGGATACTAAACTTGCCACGTCTCGCTAGAAAAGTGTATACGTTCCAAGCACGTTTGATTAGAATAGAAATTTTCTTTTCTTTGCCACTATTTTTACCATACATACAATTTTCCTAACAATTGCAGAATTTTGTGATAGTTTTTGTGAAGTATTTGTCAGTGTGTACCGCACAACGCTATACATATCGAATTGCATGCTTGTCGGAATTTGGTATGCCGTTAACCGATTATTTAAATTGGAACTATCGTTCTTATCAGCATGATTTAGCGTTAACGTAATAAATTTATCGTGTAGTTAAACATTTTTTCATTTGATATTTTAAAATTTTTCTCATTCAGTGAATGACATATAATATTTGACATATGTTTTACAGGACAGTCTTTATTTAAAGAAGAATGAAAGGAGCTAAAGCTCTAATTTTGTTGGGCTTAATAGCCCTTTCTTCTACGAAGGAAGAGAAGCAGAAGGAAGATATTGGAACTGTCATTGGAATTGACTTGGGCACAACTTATTCTTGGTATATGACAAAATATTATTCGTCACAGAATGGCTCTTAGTAATATGGAAGAAGATATTTTTATCAAATATTTACTTATTTCAGTGTCGGTGTATATAAAAATGGGAGAGCAGAAATTATAGC
Source organism: Megalopta genalis (assembly GCF_051020955.1). Taxonomy (NCBI): domain Eukaryota; kingdom Metazoa; phylum Arthropoda; class Insecta; order Hymenoptera; family Halictidae; genus Megalopta; species Megalopta genalis. The sequence continues at coordinate 25,317,622 of NC_135013.1, read as the reverse complement.
TAATGATCAAGGAAACAGAATCACACCTTCATATGTAGCGTTCACTGCTGATGGTGAACGTCTAATTGGAGATGCTGCAAAGAATCAATTGACCACAAATCCAGAAAATACAGTCTTTGATGCCAAACGGTTGATTGGTAGGGAGTGGTCAGAATCTACTGTACAGCATGACATCAAGTTCTTCCCATTTAAAGTAATTGAAAAGAACAGCAAACCATATATAAGAGTGTCTGTCAATGGCGAAGATAAAATCTTTGCTCCCGAAGAAATCTCTGCCATGGTTCTTGGTAAAATGAAGGAAACAGCAGAGGCGTATTTGGGCAAAAAAGTTACTCATGCAGTCGTTACTGTACCAGCTTACTTCAACGATGCTCAGAGACAAGTAAGCAAAAACTATAAACTGCTGTCGACTATAGACATAAGTTCAGATTGATAATTAGATAGAGAACTAAAATATAGATATAACTTGTTCTAAATTAGCAATTATTTTTATTTAGGCTACCAAAGATGCAGGCACTATCTCAGGACTTGTTGTTATGAGAATCATTAATGAACCTACAGCAGCTGCGATCGCTTATGGTTTGGACAAAAAAGATGGAGAAAAGAACATTTTGGTCTTTGATTTGGGTGGTGGTACCTTTGATGTCAGTTTGCTTACAATCGATAATGGAGTATTCGAAGTAGTGGCAACAAATGGAGACACTCACTTGGGTGGCGAAGATTTCGATCAACGTGTAATGGATCATTTCACCAAACTATACAAGAAGAAGAAAGGCAAAGATATTCGCAAGGACAGTAGAGCATTGCAGAAATTACGTCGTGAAGTTGAGAAGGCTAAGAGAGCTCTTAGTGCTAGTCACCAAGTATGAAAAAATTTCTCTGTACAATTGATTCACGTAAAATAGACATAGATACTAATTGTAGTGCATGTTTATCATTTTATAGGTAAGGATTGAGATTGAGTCGTTCTTCGAGGGCGAAGACTTCTCCGAGACGTTAACCCGTGCCAAATTTGAAGAATTGAATATGGATCTGTTCCGAAGCACTTTGAAACCTGTACAGAAGGTTTTAGTAGACTCTGATATGCACAAAAAGGATGTCGATGAAATTGTACTTGTTGGTGGATCTACCAGAATTCCCAAAGTTCAACAATTAGTCAAGGAATTCTTTGGCGGCAAAGAACCATCTCGGGGTATTAATCCCGACGAAGCTGTTGCATATGGTGCTGCAGTTCAGGCTGGAGTACTATCCGGAGAACAAGACACAGATGCCATTGTACTGCTGGATGTGAACCCACTTACCATGGGTATTGAAACCGTCGGTGGTGTAATGACCAAACTTATTCCTAGGTAAAAATACGTTCCCCATTTACATTGGTTTTTTTTCAATAATTTTCTTCGTTATCCCAAATATTAATCCATAACATTCTATTTTGTTGTTACTATAGAAATACCGTAATTCCAACCAAGAAGTCTCAAATTTTCTCTACCGCATCCGATCACCAGCACACAGTGACCATTCAAGTATATGAAGGTGAACGTCCAATGACGAAAGATAACCATCTTCTCGGTAAATTCGACCTGACCGGAATTCCACCAGCACCACGAGGAATTCCACAAATTGAGGTCACGTTCGAGATCGATGCTAATGGTATTCTCCAAGTGTCCGCTGAAGACAAAGGAACCGGGAACCGCGAAAAGATTGTCATCACCAACGACCAGAACAGGCTGACACCCGACGATATCGAGAGAATGATCTCGGACGCTGAGAAATTCGCAGCCGACGATAAGAAATTGAAGGAGCGAGTGGAAGCGCGTAATGAACTCGAATCGTACGCTTATTCCCTAAAGAATCAATTGACCGACAAAGAGAAGCTTGGATCGAAGGTCACCGATGCGGAAAAGGCAAAAATGGAGGAAGCCATCGAAGAGAAAATTAAGTGGTTAGAAGACAACCAGGACACCGATCCGGAAGAATACAAGAAACAGAAGAAGGAACTCAGCGATATCGTTCAGCCAATCATTGTTAAATTGTATCAAGAGCCTGGTGGTGGTATTCCACCAACCGGTGGTGATGAGGATGATTTAAAGGACGAGCTTTAACTAGAAATTAATCCGTACACAGAGTCGTCCTAATTTAGACTGAATTTCCGCCAGTCTCTTACGCGAATGCGGCAGAGATACACCCACGTCGTTGATACGTCGAGTATTTAAGTGAAAGACTGATCGACGAACGTTCGTTACTTATTATGTTGCATTGGAATGAAACGGTACACGGTTCCGTGACGTTCACACACTGTGTATTGGCCCTATAATGTGTTTTGCCACGTAACATAACAGTCTTCTACGTAAGAGAAAGGAAGGCACACTTAATGAAAGGATTTTTACTATCGAGAGAGTAGCTTCTTTGATTCCCGATCAAGACTATGCGCGTTAATTTATTTTACTCAATTCTTTTGTATGTTCTATTACATATACAAATATATAATCGAATAAATACAGTTATGTAACTCACGTTACAAATACGCAGCGTGTACGTGTGAATTAGAGTGATTGTTTGTAAAATGACGAAGTTACTTGCATCTGTTACTGCCTGTAGGAGACTGTATCGTACTATGTACAATATAGTTATCTGTGCGAATGAGAATGTCATATATAAATATATATATATACATATATATATATCAATCTCATCGAAATAAACATTTTTTCAATAAACCATAAAACCCCTCTTTCGATATTAATTATTGTATCTTAATTTAAGCTCGCAAAAGTTAAAAGATATTCACGGACAAATAGACATGCTAAAAATGATTTTTTTCAGCAATATTCAGTTCATTAAATAAAGTTTATTTAGTCAACATGGATTTCTATGGGGCATTCTATATAGTATGTGCATATATCAATGCAGCAGATTCTCCTAAATAATTCCGTACCTTTGGTTTAGTTTTTCATGCCTCAATTTTACCATAATTAATGTTTCTCGGCGACTTTGCGTTCTCTTTTGGAGAAAAAATGAAGCTGCGTTCGATGTCCGTATAACGCTAATTGGAGTAATGGCAAAACGCTCGAACTGTTAGCCAAATTACCGGCAATCGATATTGGCTAACAGTTTGGATGTTTTGCCACTACTCCAAAAATAACTTTAGTTCGAATTTCTGTAACAAGCGACGCCACTTGTCACAAATGGCGCTATCTTAAGAGGATGATTCGTGCCACAATGTGCATATTATCTTATGGTAAAAATGGCAAGAATCACTCTTGCACTGCTGCTTTAACTGTTTAAATGATTTGTGCTCACAATTAAGAACCAACAGCTTGGAGAACAGGAAGAGGGAATCTCACTGTTATAATTTTATGTCCACATTAACAGAGAATAAATTGCAGAATGTTTAAAATATTACATTACTTTTATAATTGTTTTTGTAACATAAAGTTAACGGATCTTTCTTTAGATTTTTTCTTCCAAACCTTTCTATACATCCTTCTCTTTTTCAAACTCTTTTTTAGATCGCCCGCTTTCTTAGCTATTTTTCTACATATACTTTTCCTTCTTAGATCCTTTATGAAGTTTTTTCCTAGATCTATATCTTTCTGGAACCCTTTTTAGCCCTTTGCGCTCGAAGCCATTCTAACTCCAAATCCAAAATATTTTGTCCGATTTACGGTATTTCCGTTTTATTCCACTTTTAACGGATTTTTAAGAAATCTAAACAAACTTGATAATGTAAAAATTATTTTCCAACATGACACGACATTTTTAGTCATTTGCCTCTAAGACGTGTTCTCTAGACCTTCCTCTTCCCGAGTTCCTGTCTCATAATAGGCAATATCAATCCAGTCGATTTATAAGATAACTACCTTGCCAGAGCAAAAAATAAATGTCCATCTTGGAACGAACAGAAGCCAACCGAAACCGTCCGAAATGTGTTAAGGTGAGCTGGGATTCATTAAAAACTGTTTCACGCTTCTGCATAATGTATTCATAACGTTGGAATAGACTGAATTGTGTACGTACGCAGCTCCGCAGGCACAAGTGCTTATTCCTCAGGATTGAAACGCGAGTGGCGGACTACATTTCACGTCTGTTCCGCGAAACTTTTTCGTTAAGAAAGTTTGCAATTTGAAATCTCCTACCGTTTACTTACACGGGGGCACAAAGAGAGCAGCATAGCCGCGCGCCCGGATACAAAAGCACGGCGCAGAGGAAAGAATAAAAGGTACCGTTGTTCCGGCCAAGTTTGTTTCCCTGCTTCCTTCTCTCTGGCACTTTCCTTCGTCTCTCCCCCACCTTCGCTGCTTCGCCCTTTTTGTTTTTACTTTCTCGCTTTTCAGCGAATTTCGTGGCGACGATGTGCGGCGCGGCTTGCGGAGCCCCAGCATTTGTTGCGCGGTGTATGTATTTCCTTCCCCGAAGCAACGTGTTGCCCTTCTTTTTTTTTTTATCAAGTGCGCGTCCGGCACGTTATTGTTTTATTCCCTTGTTGCGGCCATTGTTCGAGTCGGCGATGCAGATTCGCGAAATTCCAACCGACGCCGGAAGCGCAACGCGTCCGAAATTCGCGACTTCGTCGAAAACCGCTTCCTTTCCCGGACTCGTCGTCGGTCGCTCGGCGCAAAATTTTTGCCAAAACTACGGTCTTTATTAAACTATACAGTCATGCTTAATTCATGGTCAGCGATCAAATAAAGAAATTCGTAGCAATTCTGCAATCATGTTTAATTCATGGTTAACGAGAAAATAAAGGGACTCTTATAAACGATATAATATAAAAATCTTAGAAATAATATCTTATAAATAAAGGAACTCTCGTGTTTAATTCGTGTCCAGCGACGAAACAAATAATAATTAACTCTACAATTATATTTAATTCATAATTAACGATGAAGGTAACAGAGATCTTGCGGATCTCCGTGGGAGATATGTCCAGTTTTTATTATTTGATAAATGCAATTGTCGAGCACAGTAGACGGTGTAGATTCTTTTTGCTGCAAAACTTCTCGGGATCACAATTTTTATTAATCGTACAACAGTATTTGTTTCGGTAGGTAACGACAAAATAAAAGAGATCCCGTGGATCTCCAAATGGCAGATTCAGTTTTATCGTTTGCCAAATCGAGTTAACATTTCAGCCAGATCTTCAAACCCATTGATCCAGTTTGTTGTTTGCTAAATCCGGTTACCGCAGGTTACGCAATTCCTGTTAACTGTACAATCATATTTTCATCACGATCCACGATAAAGCGAAAGAACTCCGTTAAATCCTCCAGTGAATCGACCCAGTTTCATTCTTCTCCAAGTCAAGTTACAGTTTCGCCGAGTACAGCGGAGAGCGCCGGGACAAGAAAAGTCAAAATAATTGACACGTACAATCGGATATACGTTTTATTGGTCCAGCTGTTCAACTACATAGAACTATTTATAAAACTTTACAAAATGCTCAACGTTTCGTAAACGGGGGGAGGGGTGGTGGTGGTGGTGGTTTATGGTGGTGATTACCTTGTACGTATTCACAAGGTGAAGAAATTTATACGAGTTATCCGTAAATGTTTACAAGAAGCTTTTGTTTTACCAATCGGTGTATGTATATATACATATATATAGAGAGAGATGTATATATGTATATACATATAATTGTATACATATCAGAGATTTCTCGAAATACATCTAACAAAGATTTGGGTTGTTGGGACGAGGAGTGGGGGGGTTTACGGGGTTGGGAATCGGGGGTAGAGTCGATGTTGAAATGACTTTGCGTTTCGACGTCTATCGTGATTGTGCAAATACTTCCTGTAAAGCTCAGCCTCCTTTCTCCTACGAAAGTTTAATACGTTTCTATACAGCAGTTAGAAGTCAACAGTCCTGGGGAGCCTCTTCGACGCCCTTCGGCGGCTCGGCTACGCGTTTCCGCCGGAACTTTCGACCATAGTTCGACCCTTTCAATCGCTATCGCCTCGTCTCACCTCTCTTCGTAACCGTACGTTCGCTCATTGATAACGAAAATCGGAATTGCCAGTGAACGAACCTCTCTGTTCCCCTACGAAAACGTGGGAATCCGGTCGAGTGCAAATGAATAATTTATCTCCGCCGTTCTGAAACATGCAGCTTGCGGATCTTTATGCGAGCCCGCGGTACGACGTTCAATTTCGTGAACAGTGAAACAGAACGAAAGTATCTCCGTAAGATAAAATATGTTTATACATTGTTTCTTGTGTGTGTATTTTAACACTTCGACCGACCCGTCTGACCCCGTGCGTGGGTGACGGCGTTGTTTGCTCGGAACGGAAAATTAATTTTTACGCTAATCTAGTATAAAGTGTCTACCTAATTCTATAAAGATCAACGGAACGTAAGAACGTTGGAAAATTAATCGATGTCGCACAGCTCAGATTTCACTTTGATCGAATAAAACACGCCAATTTGATAATATCTCAAGGTTTTCGTAGCGGCAGCCAAAGTGTCGAACGTCTTCGGTGTCGGCGAATGCATAAAGATTCGCGGTCGAATGATGCGTTCGATATACATAAATTGTACAGGAGCCTCGTTGCTCGTAATTGTTTCTTCGTGTTCGTGAATAAAGTGAAAAGGGGTGTTTAACCACTTGCGCTGGAAAGACGTGCCACGCACGTCGTAATGCTTTTGTCACAGAATCGCCAACAACGTGGTATGTACGTCGTCATGCGATTGTCACAGAAACAATCGACGTGCATGGCACGTCGGGTGGGATTGTTTGCCAGAGCACAAATTATCATTGCACAGCATGGCGCACAATTGTCAATATTTAACCCATATTCTAAAATGGAAAATAAATTAGTTTAGAAAATATAAATCTTTTTCCGATTTCTGTGACGCCTCCCAACAAGTTACACTGGACCGTTCTGGTACACGCGTCGGTGAATTTTTTGCCAGCGCAAGTGGTTAAGAATAACGCCTGAAATTCTCTCTCTCTCTCTCTCTTTTTGCTACGCGTTACTAAAACGTGAAAACATTCGGATCGAGTCAACTTTAACGAGAAGTGGTAAACGCGTTGACCGGCAAACGAGGTTCCAGGCACATCCGGGATTCGAGATCCATGTTCCTTTGTCGTCTCCTCTCAGTTCTTGAGGAAAACTCCCGAAGAACAATTGTCGAAGTGTGAACGATTAACCCAACGTCGAGCAAGTTGGTTCGTGAATTACTTTTGTTTGCACACTCGGATTTACACTGAGAGATATTGAACTGTCGGTGACCATGTGTGTATGTATTTGCGCGCGCGGGCGTGTGTGTGTGTGTGTGTTAATTGTAGTGTGTCGAAGTTAGAATCATTCGGTGTCCTATAAAAATTGGCAGTATACGAACAATTCACCACAGAGAAGAATGAAGAACTTCGTAAACGTCTCGCGCTCGTTTCCGTTTCGTTCGGAGACCTACAGTGGCCCACAAAAGTGTTCGTACACCTTCTAAAATGTACTAACTCTTTTTGAAACTCAATTAAACGACTTGAATTTTTTTTTTAGATGATAGAGGAAGTAATCTACTAGACGATAATATTGAAATGACTTTTTCAAATTTTGCTATTATTTAGGATGACAAAAAAAGAAATAAATAAAAGACTGTAGTTTCCTTCAACTTTTTTATCCGAGCCTATAACAAAAGTTTAAAAAATGCCTTCCGCAGGTCTCGGTAACTTGTATGCGTGTGGAAAATTTGATCGAAATCGGTTAACACAGAGTCGAACTACAGGCGTTGAAAGATTTAAAAAACTGCAGATTTCTACCAGTTTTTGGTGAAAATCCTGATAAAATTGCGATTTTTGTCATCTTCAATTCGTTGTAACCCATAACAACGGGAACCGGTTGCGATAAAATTTTCAGCATGCATATCAATTACCGAGATCTACGAGAGGCATTTTTTAAACTTCCGTTATAGGCTCGGATAGAAAATTTAAAAAGCGAGAGTAGAGTATTTTATTTTTTTTGTCACTCCAAGTAATAGCAAAATTAAAAAAAGCGCATTTTGGTCATCGTCTGGTAGACTAGTCCCGCTCTCATCTAAAAAGAAAAAAATTCAAGTCGCTTAGCTCGGTTTTTGAAAAAGTTATCGCGTTTTAAAAGGTGTACGAACACTTTCGCGGGTCACTGTACATACGTTCTCGCAATAGCGAACGATTACAGAAGAATGCTTAAGAACTTTCGCACGGTGAGCTCGAGTTCCGGTGACATCCGGACGATCCTTTTCGTTAAGAGACCCTCCGGTTCGACGCCATTTTGGTCTGACGAGCGATCGAACGAATCCCCTCGGTCGCGGCCTCGAAAATTCATCGAAAAATCAGAGCTACATCGAGAGTCAGATATAAAAAACGAATTCTCCGAGATGCTAGGTGATACACCCGTGACCGGAAGTGCTCTACTTCCGTTAAAGTAGCCTACTTTCGCCCGTTCGCGACCGGAATCGTCGCGGCGCGATCGACAAGGCAATCATCGGGAAAGTTTTGAACAGTACAGCGGTGATTGAAGCAACAGCAAAGAGCAGAAATCGTGTGTATAGAAACGACTAAAAAACAAAAGCGGTTCTCGGCGACGCCGTGTTTGATATCATGCACCTTCGAGAATTGATCCTCGAACGAAATCAATCCCGAATAAAATCTATCGTGTAAAAACGATGCTCGGCAATCGAACGATCCTCGCGCGTCGCGTAAACCTAGAACACTTAATATTCAGGTACTAATCATTTTACCGTTTGATGACTCAGTTCCCGTATCGAAGTCTTCGGATGATGCTTTTACACGCTAATAGGAATAGAACAACGCTGTAACGTTTAATTGGTGCTGCGTATGATTCCGTTCGAACCGCCTTTCGGGGGATCGCGTCTACGCGATGGAGAGCCAAGATCTCGGCGGAACAGTTTCGGTGCAATTCTAAATTGTCGCGTGAGAGAGTGGATTCAACGGAGCAAATTGTCCAACAACACCAATCAAAGGTTAAAGATCGACTCGAGTGTTTCAGTCAAAATTCTTAGACGATAATATTCGAGCGATTGCAAGTACTGTTCGAATCCGGGCGAATCTTTTAGTCAGCTAAAAGGTAGATTAATTGTTTTGCGGGGTCGTACAATCTGACTTCGAAGCTTCGTGGTTCGAAACGACGATCGCCCCTCTACCAGGGGCTACAATTGAGCTTCCAGATTATACGTACGTACGAGTTACACCAGAAAAGAAAAAGTTCGTCGACTAGATTAAAGATCGTTTCGACCGTGATACTTTGGTCGCCGGCGTTTTGATTCTCCGTTTCGTTCGCGCCCTGCCCTTCGTCGGTATCGTTAATACGCGTAAATTGTTCCTATGTTGTACTTACTTTCGAGGTTTCTACTGTATCTTAAACGTAAACGAACTTTCGACTAGCGATTCGCGTTTGGCGATCCTTGGAGACCAGCTCCAGTTTCGATATATCTTTCACTATAGAAACTTAACTCTTTCTCACGAACGTGAAGTGCTGTCGGCCTTGTCGTTTCCCCTTCGTGTTCTAAGCGTTGTCCCTAAACTGCGAACATTGAACTAGAGAAACGTTCTCGAAGAAAACGATTAATAAACGAGATATAAAATCGTGAAGAGATTCGACGAATTTGAGAGCAACGATATACTATCGTCAACATATTCAAATTGTTAACGCTTCGACTGCCAAATCGCCCAAGTATGGCCGATGGAATCATTCTGCTCATATTTGAAAATTAATTGTCACGTTGATCAATTTTATTAAGATCCGCGAAACGTAAGGATATTGGAAACGTAATCGATGCCGTACAACTTAACCCTTTGCACTCGACCGGCGAGTGCCTACACTATAAATATTGCTGTACCATTTTTAATAATAATAATATAAATAAATTGTCAAGAAATGGAATTTTTCTGCGAGCAAACAGGTTTAATTTCCAATGCATCAAATAAAGACAGCCGTACCGAATGGAAATACTGTAGCTTGAAACAAAAGCTTTCATTTTGGAGTTGAAATAGCCTCGAACGCAAAGGGTTAAATTTTCGCTTTCGATTTGACCGAATAAAATGCGTTGATTTTGTGAAAATTTCGAGGTCGTTGGCGTGGCAGTCAAAGCGTTAATGAAAGAAGCAAGTACTTTTTCCAGTTCGAATATGTTGCAACCGATATAGAACATTTTTGGAAACCGTTCGCAGTCCAGTTGATTCGTTTCGTGAACACACGTGGGAGGGAAGTATCGATCCGCGTGCAACTGTTTCGTTTTCTGTGGATCGATTTCACGAATATGAGAATTCTAGAAAACAATCGTGCTCTCCCGACGATTTCGGGAGCTGATCGTTTGGGGGAACGGTTTATAATCTGCCGTTCATTATCGGGGTGCTCGTGAAAAATCGCGGGTGCATCGAAACGGCCGAAATAATATGTTCAAATATCGGGATTGTCCGAAAGGCTCGAACGTTCTTTGCACCGGTTGAAAATATCGTTCCAACCGGATAGCGGATAGATTGATATTTCCCTCGCTGCAATATTGCGCCTAAGAAACCATTAACACGGATAAGTATTTCCCTAGCTTACTCTGATAATTTAATTGTAGACTATAGAAATTCCGTTTACGTACACACTAATATCCATCCTCCTCGTCGGTCGACCGACGAGGCTCATAAATCCTCTTAACGATACTTCAACAGTCTAAGATTCATTTCCCTAGGGTCTCGTAATTATGTTCCGTTCGTATTTTGATTTTTTAACTGGTTTCTTTCAAGATCGCGTCATCGACGCCGTTCCGAAAAGTCTGTTATCTATCGCAGAGCCCCTAGTTTTGATATCAGTTGCGGCAGCGATCGAGTTCCTTGACCTCTCGAGCTCTAGGACAACTCTCCGAGATCCTTTTGCACTTTGTAATTCTCGAATCCATCGAGATCCACGGATAATTCGCGAAGTCGGTGCACCGATAGATGACAGTAACGCGGGTTCGAGTTTCGCGTAATTATTTCTCGCCGCGAAAATGGAAAGAGGATCCAATAGTTTCGACCGCGTGTTGTTCGTTTCGCCGGCAATCGTCGTCGCTGAAAATTCGGGCGAATTCATTCGCGCGGCCGATGAGCAATGGTCAATTTGCCGACGAAAATACGGACGAAATTCATACCGCCGCCAGTTTCTTGTAACAAGAATTTTGTTATTCAGTTTTTCAAGAAGTTGAACTTTTGTTGTGATTTAAGGATTGCAAAGGTTTCGAATATAAACCGTTTCAAACCGTTATTATGTCGGCTCTAACCATATGTAAAATGGGAATTCTACGCGTTTGTGACGAAAATGTGTAGGCATCGTTTATTAAAATTATTAAAGATGCTCGACTCTCCTATGTCTTGTAATTGACGCAGACATTTTCTATTTTGTTCAAAGATTAGCAGATCAATTATATGGTACAGTAAATTCTCCCTAATTTACGCACAGATTGTGCGCGAAAATGGAGGCTCGTTTTTATAGTTGATGACAATCTATAAAACTATAAAAACGAGCTGCGAGGCTCGGATAATAGTATCTCCTCTTCCTTTTGTGTAGAATCTGTGTGTCAATTAGGAAGAATTTACTGCATATCGATTTTGGTTCTTGAGAACAAATATTATACCGTTCTATAATCGTCTTTTTTTTGTTGAATCTCGATTATGCACTTCGATTATAGTTCTATTTTACATTTAGGTACTAAAGGTACGGATTTCACGTTCGAGTCACGCGTGTTGCATGTAGCAGAAGTAAACAGCTCGTCGAACACCTTTTAAAACGGGATAACTTTTATAAAATTCGGTAACAGAAGAAAAATAAGTTATGAATATTTTCAAGAACCGAAACCGATATCGAAAACCTCGCTGTAGGTTGAACGTTAATAATCAAAAATTTCGAACCTGGGCGGTTGTTCGAGGAATCGCCGGGTTAATTAAGTTTCGCGAGGCGTACACTTTTTTTTTGTCCACGTTTCCCGGCAAATTGACCACGGCTCGATGAGATTTTCACGCTGTCCAGGATCTCCGGTGTCGCTGGGGACGCGGGCAAACATCAGCCCGGTCATAAACGCAAAATTTACCGGCGGCCGAACGCAATCACCGTAGTTTGACCGGCGGTAATCTTATACGAGGCTCGATGCTGTTGACACGCGTCCCTGGATCCGGCCCGGGACGAGCCGACCCGACCCGGCCCGGCCCGCGGGATCCCCGGTTCAATCGAATTTCCGATGACGCGCGATTTTGATGTCACCCATCCGCGCCGAGTATCGTGAATGCCGTGTCGCGATAATAGCTCCTCGCATTGTTCCGCGGATATTGCGTGCACCGAAGATCACGAATTTTGCGGCCGCCGGGCGACGATCCCTGAAAGAACTGTGGCGATCGATCCCCGACCTTGTTTCCTCGTAATTGAAATGTTTTCGCCGGCTCGCGCGCTTGTTTCGGGAGAAACTCCGTTCATCGCGGCCCCCGACTCGCGACAATCGAACCTGTCGACGGTATCGACTTTTCGATGTCGTACACCCGAAGCTGAACCGTGGGTCTTGGGCGTTTACAGCGTGCGACAATTACTTTGCCTGTGCTTGCATCGTCTCGCCGGACATCGACGAATGTAATAACGAATTCGAATCGAGGACAGTATAGTAAGGCATAATAGTGGTAATAAGACAGCGTAATTAAGCACTTTGCTTTTCGAGCATGTGACCGTTTTCTCGCAAAGCTCATTCTTCTTAAGAGATTTTTGTCCGAGTCCATCTAATTATGATTTAATGCGAGAGCTGTTGTTCTTCAGAAAAACGTGGCTTCGGTCCTTTTATCATGCAGAAACCTCAACGAAGATACCAGTACAAATCAGATTCAAAGTTGTTGACGAGATCACCGTACGATTCCCAACAAGAACCCTTTGCACTCGAGTGGTGATCCCAAGGCACCACTAAAATTGTTACATCACGTTCCAAGGTAATTTGTATATTATCAAAGTTCGAATGAAAAAAATTCTTAATAGCGTAACTGTTGCATGAGTCGCGAGACTCGATTTCACGTGCACAAAATGCAAATACTATAAATCGGAAGAATTATTTTAGATTTACGGTTAAAATGGCTTCGAGTGCAAACGGTTAATTATAAAGTAGGATAACGCGTGATCTAAAATAATATATCAAATAACTGTAACGCGAAAGAACACGTTATTTAAAACAATATCTCAAACAATGCTGTTCGCGGTGATCACAGGCGTGGGAATGATTACGAACTAAAAACAACGCGTTCTTTGAAACAGTATTCCAAACAATGTCATCCCATCCGTGGCCAGGTCCGGCTTCAATGATCGTTGCACGCTGAAAACGCGCACGATCCACAGATTCAGGTCAACATCCTGACACATCTCCGCCACATCTTGCCCGTCGGGTTCGTGAAAACCGGCCTCTATCTTCAACCGAACCGCGAGCCTAATCCCTGTCTTCCCGAGGAGCCCGCAGCTCTCAGTTCCGAACGTGATCCGCCTTGACCGTGTACGGGCTTTTAAACGCACGTGGTGATCTGCTCGATCACGGTGACGTCGCGATGGCGCCTCGGCCGGCTCCTGTAAGAGTCCTGATGGCTCAGCCCCTCGGGCACACTCTTGCTGGGCCTGATGGGCCCGTAGAACTGCGGCTGGTAATAGTGTTCGGCAGTGTGCATCCTCTCGCTCATGTCCCTCTCGCGCAGGCTCTCGTCGATGTTCAAGGGCACGTGGAGGGACTGGGACTTGGGCAGCCTGGGCCTCGGCGGGGGTGGACAGGTGCGCATCGGTGGCACGGCCGAAGTGGGTAGATGCGAGTCGGGCATCACCGTCGGCGAGGCTGGCTGCTGGCCCGAGCCGACCAGGAACAGCAACGCCGCGCCGCACAAGGAACTTAACATGCACGCGTAGTAACCCACCCTCGGGATGTACGCGTTCATGTAACCTGGAAGAGAGGAGGATAGAGTCTGCAGCTGTCGCTGGCGAAGAAGCCTTTCGAAGGGACAAAGGGGGATGGGCGTTTTCTGAGATCAGTACTTTGGGACTCGTTTCGCCGGATGTGCGGGCTGCTGTGCTGGGCCTAGAGCACTCGAAAAGGACCATGATCTTTAACACGTTCCGTGCCACGTGTACCATCGATGGTACACGCTTGCATGTTTACTTAGTGAACTGAACAAATTGTTTCCAAGAAATTTAGAACCGAAGAATCAATTTCCACCGCAAGAATGGGCGTTGATAAGTTTTTGTTACGTTGTTATGTGTACGAGAATTAATAATTGCACGTAATACATCAAGTTTTAGTAAAATATCAAAGTGTGAAGATTCGAGTAAAAAAAGCTCGGCACGGAACGTGTTAACCCTTTCGGTACGAGCGCGTTGTCCGCCGTGACACTCCCACTGTACGGGGTGCCGCGCCGAAAATGCGCACATAACGCAGGGTCGGTCCACTTTTGTACGAAGATTTTCTTAAGCGTTAAGTAATGACTGTGCTTCATTCGTTTCTAAATCTTTCTTTAAATGTTTCCTGTAAACATTCTGTAAAGGGCCTACAGAAATATGGTTTACATGGATGCCAGATATATTCGGCACTCGTCCATATTGGTCATCAGATGGATGCCGGATATATCCGGCGCTCGTACCGAAAGGGTTAAGATTGATTTATTTCACACTGACAGAGAATTCGAAGTTTGTGACAGGGATGAGAATTTGTTCTATGCTGTGAGTTTCGACTCGGTTGCCATCCTTGAGCTGCAATGTTGCATATAGCGGTGTCTGAAGACCCTAGGATGCTTAACACGAAATCCATCATCGTCCGTCAAATGACGGGTGTAACATTTTTCATTTGAAATTGTTGAAATTCTGAAGATTCTTTCTGGAATGAAACGATTGGATCAATTTCTTTATTCAAGCATGCATTGTGATAAAAGATGCGGAAGGTTCAAATAAATACAGTCTTTTCATCGATACCAAGGGTGTTCCATAATTATGTTCACACCCGGAAAAAGGTGACTCCTGAGGTCATTCGAAGTAATTGTTTCCTTACCGAAAATTCGATCCTTCGAATGATTTCAAGAATCATCCATTTCCTTAATTATGGGACACCCTATATATGTTGGATACATTAAGGGTTTTAGATACTTTAGGCTTACTGTCAAGGTAATAGAAGGTTCAAGGTCAGCTCGAGGGAGGTCATATTGTATTCGTGCAAGAAGTGCTGTAAATATTACTTTTCCTGTTCGAGGTTCATTTATTTATACAATACCGTTAAACAATACATTCTGATACCTGCAGAAATAACAGTATAAAAATTGATTGATGAACATTGTTAGTACATCAATACAGGTTTAAAGTTTTGTCGACATTTTTGATCCTCCCTTAAGCGTGCTAGGGTTAATAACACGAAAATTCGATCCTTCAAATGATCTCAAGAATCATCCATTTCCATAATTATGGGACACCCTGTATACGTTGGAAATTTTAAGGGTTTTAGATACTTTAGGCTTAGTGTCAAGGTAATAGAAGGTTCAAGGTCAGCTCGAGGGAAGGTCATATTGTATTCGTGCAAGAAGTGCTGTAAATATTACTTTTCCTGTTCGAGGTTCATTTATTTATACAATACCATTAAACAATACATTCTGATACCTGCAGAAATAACAGTATAAAAATTGATCGATGAACATTGTTAGTACATCAATACAGGTTTAAAATTTTGTGGACATTTTTGATCCTCCCTTAAGCGTGCTAGGGTTAATAACACGAAAATTCGATCCTTCGAATGATCTCAAGAATCATCCATTTCCATAATTATGGGACACCCTGGATACGTTGGATACTTTAAGGGTTTTAGATACTTTAGACTTTTAGTGTCAAGGTAATAGAAGGTTCAAGGTCAGCTCGAGGGAAGGTCATATTGTATTCGTGCAAGAAGTGCTGTAAATATTACTTTTCCTGTTCGAGGTACATTTATTTATACAATACCGTTGAACAATACATTCTGATACCTGCAGAAATAACAGTATAAAAATTGATCGATGAACATTGTTAGTACATCAATACAGGTTTAAAGTTTTGTTGACATTTTTGATCCTCCCTTAAGCGTGCTAGGGTTAATAACACGAAAATTCGATCCTTCAAATGATCTCAAGAATCATCCATTTCCATAATTATGGGACACCCTGGATACGTTGGAAATTTTAAGGGTTTTAGATACTTTAGGCTTAGTGTCAAGGTAATAGAAGGTTCAAGGTCAGCTCGAGGGAAGGTCATATTGTATTCGTGCAAGAAGTGCTGTAAATATTACTTTTCCTGTTCGAGGTACATTTATTTATACAATACCATTAAACAATACATTCTGATACCTGCAGAAATAACAGTATAAAAATTGATCGATGAACATTGTTAGTACATCAATACAGGTTTAAAGTTTTGTGGACATTGTTTGACCCTCCCTTAAGCGTGCTAGGGTTAATAACACTGATCTATTGTCTAGCACAATTTGAAACAGAATCCTGGATTAGTTCTGGGTCATGATTTTTGTCTTGGCTCAATGAAACCGGTCCCTCGTCCGCTATAATAAAGAATACAAGGTTTCAACACGGATTGCACATTAGTTCTGGGTCATGACCCTTCTTCGGTCGCCACATTCGAGCTGCGAAGTTGGACCTAGGGCTAACTAAAGTGGTCATGGTCGATAAAATTGGTCTCTTGTCTACTGCAATAGATGATTGAGGGTTGAAGCCGAGGCGCGGACCACTTCTGTGTTGCGATCCTTATAACTCGGTTGCCTTTCTTGGGCTGCGACGTTGGACCTACGGCTTTCGAAAAGGATTATGATCGATCGCATTGGTCCCTTGTCCACTGTAACAGAGGATCAAGGTTTGAAGCGGTGGTATGAATTAGTTCTGTGACGCGATCCTTGACTTGGTCGCCTTCCTCGAGCTGTGCGAAGTTGGACACAGGGCTTCCTAGGATCCATTCTAACGGTCTTCATCCTCGCAACTTCCGCGATGAATTTGAGTGGGTCAAAATTGATATTTTCGAAAATATTTATATATGTCCTAAAATGTGATCTGTACATGCCAAGATGTTAAAAGAATGGGCGAAATCAATTATTGAGTTATACTATGAATTAACCCTTTGCACTCGGAACAGATTTTGCAAACATCGAGATTTCGTTGCACAGAGTCGAATTGAAAGAAAAATCATTATGCTGCTCGAAAACATAGAAACTGATAAATAAGGGATTTTGTATCTTTATTTATGCATTTTACGCGATCACCTTACAGTATGACGGAAAATAATAATTAAAAAGAGATGCCACACTTCGATACGAATAAATTGCGTCGCCGTATCGGAGACATCCGGGTGCAAAGGGTTGACTTAACTCTAAATTATCGTAACAATAAATTCGCTCGGTAAACAATGAGTTGACAACGTGAGTTGACATAATCACGCGTTAGTTGACAATAAAACTGCCTATTCCTCGCAACGAGGAAAATGCGACTTACGCCACCATGATTCCAACCCATTCAGTTGCCAGCTCCGAGACTTCCTAAAAGATGTCTAAATTAACTCTAGATCGCAGTCACCATCCTGATTGTCTCTTACGAGCTACAATCCTTATAGCCTCCACCTTCGCTGCTTTTCCAAAGCTGGGACGTTGCACGGAACATTTTGCAAAGCGAATCTAGGCCACGTTTGGATACTGCGACTGCCTCTATGTATCTAGTACTACCTCTGTTTATCCAGCTAAGGATTTCTGTTAAGGGGTTTGGCCGCCTGGCT
This sequence comes from Megalopta genalis, assembly GCF_051020955.1. Lineage (NCBI taxonomy): Eukaryota > Metazoa > Arthropoda > Insecta > Hymenoptera > Halictidae > Megalopta > Megalopta genalis. Next base: position 25,299,869 of record NC_135013.1, on the reverse strand, counting down.
CTGGGATCCGAATGTGCCAAGTAAATGAGTTTACCGGTTAGAGGAACTCCGAGAAGAATAGGTAGAGCCTCCGCAGCCTGCACGAGTGCCCAGGCCCGCGCGAAGTGTCTCGTCCTCAATCTTTCGAGGGCAAGCATTTTCAGAGAGTACAGGGCGCCGCCGAGGGAAGCACCGTAGAGTCCGGACGCCAGGACGAGCCCGTGGTAGCCCTCCACACTGCCCAGAGCCACTTGTGCTATTGCTTTAATCAGAAAAGGAAAACTCAATCGCACTTTCAAATAATCATTGAACTTCCGCGGAGAATTCTCGCAACAACGAGCACAATGTGTACAGTAAATTCTCCCGAATTTTCCTCCGGCTTGTAAACAGGAGTGGACAATTTGGAGAGAGGAGACACGATTATTCGTTTTATTATTACACCTCGTTTTTACAATTGTTGACAATCGGCAGCTGTAAAAATGAGCCGCGAGGCTCGGATAATCGTATCTTCTCTTTCTAAATTCTCCATTTTTGCTTACAAGCTGAAGGAAAATTCGGGAGAATTTACTGTACTCGATTTAAAAGATTGCAAATTTGATCGAGAAGGTTACACATGGGAAATTAGCGACAGTTTAAGTCATCGTTTCGCTGTTTCTCGCTCGGTGCGACCAAAATGTCTACGATATTTGCAGCCTGAGTTATTCCACGTATTTCGCGTACATTCTCTTTCAAGAATGTTCCAATTTCTTGCCAAGAACTACTAAAAATCGGTAGAAGAAAACTATAAATAAATTAATATAAATAAAAAAATAGAAATATAAATACCCAGTTAATACACGGAAGAGTTTTGAAACGCTTCGAATTTTAAAGCTTGCGTTTAATCGCCGTCGAGTCAAGTCCAAATCACGAATTTTTATCTCGAGAACTATGCGACGAATCCGAAAGATTCTGTGCTTATCTTAATCCGGAAACTTTCGACCGTAATAAGAAGAATTTTATATTATTTATATCGTCACTTGTGAAATTTTTAATTTATTTGAATTATTAGCAATTCCATTAGCGTATTTCCCCTGGAAAATCTGAGTAAACTCGATTCTTTTTAGATTACGAATTTATTATCAATTTGCTAATTATATGCGAATTACGTGAATGTTGTACAGTCGTGCGAAAAGTTCGGACGATAAAGGCAGTGCCCGAAATTTGAAAATAAATCCCATTTCGACGGGACCCTCCGACTTCGTCCGGATCTTGTCCACGTTTCTCGGCGAGTCACGTCGCCGGTCCCGACGGCGGGATTGCCGAGATTACTATCACGGGCGCAGCGGGATTAGGCCGGTAATAAATTCAAATCTGTTCGCTTCGTAATTATTTAAGCTTTGATGAGAAGGGGCACGTCGACGACACGGCGCACCTTTGAGACGCGAGTGGCTCCAGTTTCGAGTAATAACACGACTGACGGATTATTTAATCAGAGGGCTGATAATAGCGGCTTATGGCCGCGCTTCGTGCACGCTAATGACGCCCGCCGCGCGCTTTCGCCGTTACGTTTCTTCTTCGTTCTCATTATTCCCGACAAATACGTGTTATCAGGTCAAACGAATGCCTCGATAATGCCGCCGCGGCGGAACATCGATGCGAATAGTAATCTCTCTCGGAGTAAAGAGCGCCATTACTACAGAAATTGGAGTTACTCCTTTGTCGAGTGGTCGACGCTCTCGAGGAACGCGCTTGTCATTTTTCAACACCCCGTGTACCTGCACACAAGGAAAGAAAGAGTGAGAAAGAAAGAGAGAGAGAGAGAGAGAGAGAGAGAGAGAAGGAGTGAGAGAGTTACTGCGTCGCCATTCAGCACGGTACAAGGTGCAGTTTATTTTGTAATCCTCTTACCGCGCACGGTCATTAGCGGAACCGGAAATAAAGCAATGAAACGGCGCTTTCTGCAACACGCCAACCTCCAATGGCTCGATCATCAAATTCCCGACGAGCCAGCCTCAAATTAACGATCCATCGATCGCCCATTGTTCGGTCACGGTTATCTATCCGGATGAAAACTGATTTTTAGACACTTTTCCGCCGAGAAAAACAGCAGCCATTCTTCTAAGCGAGTACGAAAGTACATATGTTGCGCAACTTGCAGCAATTTTTCCGTTGCAAAATCGTTTAAAAAATGCCTTTTTACCATAATCGTTCAGTTCTGATAAATTGTATTCATTGCATCGCTTACTAGAAGAGCGCGCGCGCGTGTCTGTGTCATTCAGGCGGTGAAATAAAAATTGCACAGCAAATTCATGTGGCATACGTTACTTTTCGAACGTCCTTACGCTTTGTGAATGTTAATAAAATTAAGAAATTATAATCGACTGTCGAAGAAATTAATTTTCGCGACAATTAAATTTTTAATAATTCTGTTACCCATGCGTGGGTGTCGCGGCGGTCAAAGTATTAATAGTGTAATTATAATACAGTTTTTTAATATAGTGCAATTATTATATAGCTTATTAATAATATAAACAGGACAAATTTGGTTAATAATATAATTACGATGCATTCTGCAAAAACTCCCTCTGAATAGATTTTTATAATTCGAAATTTCGCGAGCTCACGTGTACGTGACTCCGGCCGTCAAAGTGTTAAGCTTTTGCAAGAAGAATATCACCATAAATTGCCCGATGCACGTACTTTCGCACAGAATACTTGTTTAGAAAATATCTCCGTTACGTTTCCCGGTAAAAATGTCGAAAAAAGCACGAGTTCCGATTTTCAGGCTTTCGCGTCGCTTTCGTCATGATAAAAAAATGAGAAAAAAGAATCAAACTTTATCACGAACGTTGTTTCATAGCAGCAGGTCCGTCGAATATACCCTGAAATCTCGAAGCATAACGGTACGAACAGGTATCGAGATATCGCGTCGATCGTATCAGAAAACAAGGTTTCGAGAAAAATGCGTCTCTTAGACGGAAACATGAATCTGTTATGAAAAGAAAAAAGAAAGCACACGGTGGAGAAGCCGTTTCGAGAAGTCCAAACCGGGATGCTCTCTTAGTAAAGAAAACTCCGGATCGCAGTTCCCTTCGACTCGTTTCTTCGTCGCGATACGTTCGCCGCCGATTCGATTCGCGATCGCGGATTGGTCAAGGAACGTGGAGCGGGTCAAACTGCGGATTACATCTGCCGATTGTAATCCCGCAGTGATCTCGATCCTCCGGCGAGTATGTCGAGACAAAAGCAAACGAGGGACGAGGTAATGAGACGCGAGACGCATTGCGACTGCGAGCCTAAACGAAGACGGTGCCGACGATGGGAAGAATAACACGGGAACGATGACAGCGCGGCTCGTCGACATCGTCTCGTCCCCGTCGTTCTGTCGTCGAGAGGGACAACGCGGGCACGATGACGCCCGAGAGACGGGATAATTTAACGAGCGTCCTCGCGAATCATTCTGCCGCGCTGACGGCGCTTTTTTTTATTGCGGTAATTCGCGGGCTTCGTCCCTGATTTTAATATCCTTTTACCACATCCGAGCAATTTTCTTTCTCATATTCTCTACGAAATCGTTCCATTTTCGTTTTAACATGTTCCGGAAAATAATTCTACTTCAATTTGAACATGCTCCAGAAAAAGATTGCATTTCCTTTCCCAACGTCCACTTAAAAAATAATGCCCTTTTCTTTTTAGGCAATTTGCGCTGAACTAACCAGATTCGTGCTGCGGATCTCTTTGATTAGCAACGAAATCGAAGCTTTTTTCAAAGAAAAAAGTTAATTACGAAGGAGAAGCAAGATGCTCTCGTCGTGCTGTGGTTAAAAACGAAGTGGAATGAGAAATGATAAATAATAAATATTAACCTTTACGGTACCGTAAGGTTGCTAGGAGTAAACGTTAGTAGTATGTTTACTGTTTATTTTGGTTTGTTTCTCGACGTAAAATAAATAAAAATCGTAAGACAAATACACAACAATGTGCAGTTTCCTGTTGGAATTTTATGGAAAATATTTTTTCCTATGGACTGTAAAGATGACGCAAATTATGGTTAGGATTATTATGCAATGTCTTTTATTTATTGGTTTATTGTGGCAAAATGTTAACTAAAATAATAGAAAATTGCGAAAGAAAATTACTGTACAAAATGATGTGCTAATTATGATATTCTGCGAGGCAATTTCTTTTGGTTGTGAAGCAAAGATGAATATTGCACATAGTACCTATATTATGCGTCCTATTTTCTATGCGGCGTTTAGCACAATTTGCTCATCTCTTCGTTTTTTCCTCTTTTTGCATGTTGTGTGTGCATTGAAAATTGCGTTTTGTACCGAAAATAACCAATAATTAAATACGACAATCACCAGTTTTAAAATAGAGAAAAATGTTTCTCTTAGTCGCGAAGGGGTTATTATACGAATTCAAGGTTAATACCGAAGCACAGTAAATTCTCTCTAATTGACGCTCAGCTTGCAAACAAAAATGGACAATTTGGGAAGAGTAGGTACGATTACTCCAGTCTTGCGGCTCGTTTCTACAGTTGTCGACAATTGGTAAAAATTATAAAAATAAAAACTCTTCCCAAATTGTCCATTTTTGTGCACAACCTGAGCGTCAATTAGGGAGAATTTACTGTATACATAATTATCTCCTGTTTCCTATGATCGGATATTATCCATCTGTTCATGGAAAACACGATTATGTCAAATACAAAATTGCAACGACATCGAAAGAATACAAGGACACCGCGTGTTACATTATCTTCATTATTATTATTATCTTCGTTATAAAAACTCTTTCCAAATTGTCCATTTTTGTGCACAACCTGAGCGTCAATTAAGGAGAATTTACTATATAGATAATTATCTCCTGTTTCCTACGATCGGATATTACCATCATATATTATCCATGTGCTCATGGAAAACACGATTATGTCAAATACGAAACCGCAACAACATCGGAAGAATAGAGATAGATAGATAGATAGATAGATAGAGAGAGAGAGAGAGAGAGAGAGAGAGAGAGAGAGAGAGAGAGAGAGAGATAGAGAGAGAGAGAGAGAGAGAGAGAGAGAGAGAGAGAGAGAGGTCACACCGTTACATTATCTTCATTATAAAAACTCTTTCCAAATTGTCCATTTTTGTGTACCTGAGCGTCAATTAGGGAGAATTTATTATACAGATAATTATCTCCTGTTTCCTACGATCGGATATTATCATCATATATTATCCATGTGCTCATGGAAAACACGATTATGTCAAATACAAAACCGCAACCACATCGGAAGAGTACAAAGACACCGTTACATTATTCCCAAACGATCCGAATTATTAAAAGAGAAAAGACATTCTCGTTCAACTTACCGTTTCTTTATTTCGATATCGCTCGTATCATTATCGGCGCACTCTTCTTATCAAACGATGATACACGCGAAAGTCCTCGGTTGGTTCATCGAACGGGGGAAACTCTCGTAGAGCCAGGAATAAAATTTGTACAAAACTCGAGCCCATGATTAGAACTCCAGCGATTCCACGCAGACACGCTAGGCACCGCGGCGGAGCACATTTACACCGTGTTGATAATGCCTACGTCTGCGCCCGGGACAAGGTAGACAGAACAACGGTTAAAATGCAAACCGTACGAGGAAAAATTCCCGAGCGAACGTAACTCGTAATCAGCGGCGAACCGTATTTTCATCGTGTTGGTGCACGAGTCCACACCCGCGGCCGTCTCCCACCGTCCCCCCGTTCCCCCCCGCAGAGAAAGGAGACGTGACAAGCGGGAGTTAAACATACAGCTGTGGAGGAGAGAGAGAGAGAGAAAGAGAGAGAGAGAGAGAGAGAGAGAGAGAGAGAGAGAGAGAGACCGGTGCCCAAAAACCGGCTTATCCACGTCGGAATAGATCGAGTCCCTTGCCAGCGGTGCATGGCGGTTTGCCCGCAGGAAATAAACCATCCGAGGAAAAAGAATTCACAATTTTTCCGTCTCCCTTTCTCTCTATCTATCTTTCTCGTTTCTTCTTCTTTTTTTCCATTTTTTTTTTAATGGGACAGAGAGACGCGTGCTCCCTCTCGCCGCGTTTTATTTTCCGCCTCCGAAGACCGGATGTGTATCGGAACGACAGGAGTGCCCAAGGAAATTTGTTTTTTGGAATTTTTGAAGGCGGTTTGTGCTCGGCTGAACGCCGCGCGTTCCTCGAGGTAACTGAAACGTTTTCGTTCGACGAGGCGAACCGTCGGGATATTTTTCTCGAGATGATTTTGTGGTTCTCGTGTTCGATATTGCTAGACAGACGTAAATCTTATTGACGGGTTCAACGCTAGATTTACGGGATCCGTCAGAATGACGGCACATTAATTTTTTAATTTACGATTATTCGTATCGCGAAGATACATTTGTGAGTTATTTATTCAATTTGTATTATCGGGCGAACATTACAACTCTGAACTATGATGGCGACGCGACAATAATTATTTTTAAATTAGACTAAGACTAAGAATCTTTTTTTGGATGATAGAGGGACTGGTCTACTAGACGATGACTGAAATGATTTTGTTTTTTAGCACTAGATTTGTGAAACTAGATTGCAAAATGACGGGTCACTAATTCTTTAATTTATAATTACTCATATCGTAAAGATACATTTGTGAGTTATTTATTCAATTTGTATTATTGGGTGAACATTACAGTTTTGAACTATGATGGCGACGCGACAATAATTATTTCAAAATTAGACTAAGACTAAGAATCTTTTTTTGGATGATGGTCTACTAGACGATGACTGAAATGATTTTGTTTTTTAGCACCAGATTTGTGAAACTAGATTGCAATGCAATGACGGGTCACTAATTCTTTAATTTACAATTACTCATATCGTAAAGATACATTTGTGAGTTATTTATTCAATTTGTATTATCGGGCGAACATTACAACTCTGAACTATGGCGGCGACGCGACAATAATTATTTTAAAAATTGGCTAAGTGACTCGAATCTTTTTTTGGATGATAGAGGGACTTAGAATATTTAAAACCTTAAATTTTTGAAATTTAAGGTTTTAAATATTTTAATTAATAATTAGAAAATTGGGCGTACTAGACGATGACTGAAATGATTTTGTTTTTTAGCACCAGATTTGTGAAACTAGATTGTAATGCAATGACGGGTCACTAATTCTTTAATTTACAATTGCTCATATCGTAAAGATACATTTATGAGTTATTTATTCAATGTATACGTTGCTTACGGCAAATGTTACAATAACACTTGTTAAAAATCAGAATAAATGTCTTATTGTTACTTTTATGTATTATTATTATTATATCATTTTACTAATATAAAACAGCTGTTTTTTGTGCTTCGTAAGTCTAGTGTTAAGAAGTTCTCGTTCCGTGCACGCGATCGGAGAGAGGTCTTTGACGGAATCGGTCAGTTGCTCGTTAATTTCGGTCGTTGGTTAAAGGATCTCCGGTTTGTCGAGCGAATTCTCGCGAGAAACCTTTAACCCTTTGCACTCGAGGCGACGCGAAAAATTGCTGGACTATTTTCAAAGGAACGTTCGCATTATTGAATTCGTCTGTATTCGATAAATTGTCAAATAATAGAAGTCTTTCGCGAGCGTTCAATTTTATAAGTATCAAATAAAAGCAATCGTACCGAATGGAAATACTGTAGATTGAAAAGAATGTCTACATTTTCTCCTTAAAGTAGTCTCGATTGCAAAGGGTTAATTAAATTGAGTCACATTTTACCAAAACTATACCGCGTTTCTCCGACAGTTTCGACGACAGGAAATTGCAAGAGCAATGCCTTTCATGTATTTATTATCAAATTCGTTTGTTTCAGACTGTAGTAAAGTCATTTTTCTGGACGCTGAGAGCTAGCTATGTTCGTTAAGGCACCATCTAAATTTCATTAAAGAAAATAGCAACAAAAGTTACATTCTGTACTTCGCATTCTGAATTTTAATCGCAATGCTCGTTCTATGTTTTCGTATTCAGAGTTTTACGGTCACTGGTTTCGGGTTATGTAGATTATTTTAAAGCATATGCGAAATTCGAGCTGCACAGGATTAAACAAGAATGCTTCAAATAGTTGTATTAATATCCCGAAATGCTTCGTATCCATAGTTTTAACCATTTTTGCTAGCAAATCCGCGGCAAGTCTTAACTCCATTAGTTTGATTATAGCGCACCGGATTCGTGCTTTGAATAGTTCGGGAGTACGATAATCTATTTTCGCGTTACTGGCTGGACCAAAGCCATGGCTGCTCCTCTTGTCTGACTAAAAACGCACTCGTTTCACTTGTCCGACCAGCGAATGTCTTACTCTACTTTTACTTTTGGCTTCGAGCTCGAAATTTCTCTCATTATGTCGGAACTTTTTTTTCCCCGTTGATTGAGATCGTAATGTACGAGCGAGAAAAATTGATGTTCCAGCGACTTTTTATGAATTCTTTCTCCTTTTGTTTATTCTTAATCTGCGATGATTAGACTGCGGATCTCCGTGCATAGTAGAAACGATCATTATAAACAAAAAAATCGAAGTCTCTTTCTTCTCCTTAATAATTTCGGTGAGCTGAAAATAATACGTACGTGTACCTAAATGTTTTTAATTGCTTTAAATTTTAACTGTTCATGTTTATAATATATGCATCAAACTTGTGTATAATTATACCTACAATTATATCTATATATTTTCTTTTTAGTTATAATTATACTTGTAATTATACAATTTTTATAATCATACTTATAATTATGTAATTTTTATAATTATACTTATAATTATATAATTTGTATAATTATACTTATAGTTATATAATTTGTATAATTATACTTATAATTATATAATTTGTATAATTATACTTATAACTATATAATTTGTATAATTATACTTATAATTATGCTTATATCTTTTATAATTATACTTATACTTGACTTATACCTTCTCACAAAATTATAACTCAGTAAGTTCAGAATCATTTACAATTTTACTTATCAATTTTTTATTTAGCAATTTATCAGTTTTTCCGTAGACCTTAATGGAACATTCAAGAATTCCCAATTAATTGTCAGAAACTATCCGATTAGAAACTGTCAGAATCAATTGTCAAACATGAACAATATCTATTTCCGGCGTTAGTATTATTAACCGTTGATAGAACGAGGGCCACTAAAGGGCCACTGAAGGGACCCACGAAAGCTGATAATCGCGTTAAACACAACCGCAACTCGTTGAAAAATTGCGCTCCATGTTATCGATAGCGAGGCACGTACTTACCCGTATTTTATTATTCCGTTTCTCGGCGTGGAATATTTTCAAAGAAAACCGTGGCCCGCAGTACGCAAACCGATAGGGGATGGTTAAGGAGCCCGGAATATTTCATCTACGGTCGAGTGTGAAATTTTCATCCCCTTGTCGGAATTGAAATCGTCCCGAAGTGTCGTGGCCAGCGCCGAGGGGAGACAGTCAGTCGAATCACACGGTTTTGCGCGAAAGTATCGACACACTTTTCCCAAACGTCAGTTTCCAGCGTATGCCAGCAAATTTACTGGCGGCTCTCGCTTATCGGAGGAAAGGGGTAAAAATGCTCTGCAGGCTTGCCGTTTGATTTATTTCTTCCTGCATGGAGAAATTGTAGTTTTATTCCAGTTAGCTTTGTTCAAATAAATTGTTATCCACTTCGGGATTGATCGTGAAGCTATAACCTTGGTCCCGTAATCGGGCCCTTACCAAGCAATCTGGAGAAATTTCGCTCAAATGTTTGCTTTTCAATTTATTTTACTCGAAGTAATCCTTCGAATCACTTACAATCAACTGTTAACAACGTTAGAACAAAATGCCAAAAGATTAATTTCGTAATGAAGGCATTTTCGAGCAATCTATAAAAATTAATTAATTTTGCTCACGTTAATTTTTCTGGTCACTTGTGTCAATTGTTAACAACGGTAGAACAAAATGCCAACCTAAAAAATTAATCTTGCAATGGAGGCATTTTGGAGCAATCTATAAAAATTAATTAAGTTTGCTCATGTTAATTATTCTGGCCACTTATGTCAACTGTTAACAACGTTAGAACAAAATGCCAACCTAAAAGATTAATTTCGTAATGAAGGCATGTTCGAACAATCTATAAAAATTAATTTTGCTCACATTAATTGTCCTGGTCATTTATGTCAATTGCTAACAACGTTAGAACAAAATGGCAACTTAAAAAATTAATCTTGCAATGAAGGCATTTTGGAACAATCTATAAAAATTAATCAATTTTGCTCACGTTAATTGTTCTGATCACTTATGTCAATTGCTAACAACGTTAGAATAAAAAATGCCAACCTAAAAAATTAATCTTGCAATGAAGGCATTTTGGAACAATCTATAAAAATTAATCAATTTTGCTCACGTTAATTGTTCTGGTCATTTATGTCAATTGTTAACAATGTTAGAACAAATTGTCAATCTAAAAGCATAATTACACAGAGAGGATATTCTTAAACAATTTACAAAAGTATGTTAAATTTCATGTATTTGTTTTTCAACGAATCTTATTTAAATCAATTGTGCGAATCATTTAAGTCAATCGTTACCGATGTTAGAATGAAATGTCGATCCTAAAACTGAATCCTGCAATGCGGGTCTTTTCAGAAGACCTGTAAAAATCCGCACAGAATTCTCGTTAATCCACGGCACAGAATTTGCTTCATTGCGATGTAGGACAGAAATTAAAGAAGCTCCGTACTTTACATGCGATTATTCGAGCAGCTGAAATTAGCATACAGAAAGAAACGTGTCAGAACCTTCATCACAGCGAGGCCATTATTGCAAACACAAAGAAAGCGAGACCGACAAAAATTCCCCCAAAATTTCGCAAAACCCTTTCGAGTATCGAACCTCCAAACCTCGAAAATCCAAATAACGAAAAGCAGTAAAAAAGAAAAGATCCGCGAACCCACCGCCATAAGTCAGCGGCCACGAATTGTTCCGGTGGGTCGCGGAGCACTTCAATCCCCGAAAAAGAAGACCGCGTTAAGGAAATAATGAGAAAATTATGCGAACGGTCTAGTTTCCGGAAGATTTAGAGCCCGGGACTCGGGTCGCGAAACTTTCGATGAATTTTCCTGCGACGAGTCGTCCCGTTGTCAGCCCCGGCTCTATCGCAGCGTAAGTCCATCTCTCCGCCCCTCCCTCCCCCAGCGCGTATCATTGTCCTAAAAGGAAAAGCTGGCCGCGGCCTGGCCAACCGTGTTGCGCTTTCGTTCCGAAAGTTCGTCGTCCGGAGGTTTCCAAACGTAGTCCTCATTCAGCCCGGGTAGACACACCCAACCCGTTTCCAGGGGGTGGCTCTATCACCCTTTTGAAGCCGGCGAGCTCTCTTCGAGTGTCGGCCGCGTGCACACGTCTTTGCCCCTCATTCAGCCGGCTTACCCTTCGCTCGAGTCCCCCGGCACAAAGTATTTTCCATTCTATCCCCGGAGTCACCGACCCCCGCCCCCTTACCCCCGTCGTCTACGCCAGCGCACACCTGGCCACGATTCTTCGACTCTTTCTCGCATGGTTTTTCCCTTTGGTCACGCCGGGCCGAGTATCGCAAAGAGGGACGTCGGGACCGTTAATGGTGTTGCTTTGTGCGCAACACCGGTTTAAAACGCCAGCCGAAAAGATTTCGTTACCCGCGGGCTATTCAGGTGTTATTAGGCTTGGGGCGCTGCTGACAGCCGACTCGGCGGTCCTTGGTTTTACTGAATTACTTTCGACAATTGAGCCGTTTATTTTGAAAGTGGCATAAGTCACTTTACCGTAATGAAAAGTGGCGATTTGTTAATAATAATAATATATATAATATATATATATATTATAAATAATATTATATATAATATTATATAAAATTATATATAATAATATTTATATTATATTATATTATAATATAATTATTAATATTTATATTAATTTTATATAATATTATTATATAAATATTATTATATATAATATTATATAAAATTATATATAATAATATTATATAAAATTATATATAATATTATATATAATATATATAATAACAAATACAAGTAAATCTTCTCGAAAGTTAGCATCCACATTTTTAAACGTGTTAAAACGCAAACCCTTAAATATATCGACTTAAAAACAAAGTGACTTATGCCACTTTCAAAATAAACGGCTCAATTGTTCGACTATTCGCAGTAACAATTATTAAATCCTTTTCGATTTTCATGGACTTTACACTGCTGCGCGCTTGGCAAATTGTTTGCAGGGATTCGGGTGACTGAAAATGGTGCTCCCAGTATTGCGCTCATCCCCTAAATTATCGCATGACACGACAAATGCTCGGACAATGAAAAACTCCGTGACATTGCGGCTTATAAAGCTTCGATGAATAGCTTAAATGCGCAGCTGTTTAGTTATTGACAATGTTAACACTATGCCGTCCGCAGATCTTTTAGTCATGATTTTTTTGTTTTTTTTTAAAAAAGATTTCAAAGATGGCGGTAATATAAATTCCTAAAATTAAGGTATGTCATCCAAGAATTTTCGTACTTAATTCTTAGTTAAATAAGCACGATGCTATTGTTAGTTTGCTGCCTTTTAACACCCAAGAAATATATTAGGTCTACCGGAAAGTTCTGTCCGTTTCTGAATTGAAATATAACACAATTTTCATACATTTAATAATATTTATTGTAGAATATACTTTCCGTCGTTACTTATGACTTCTTGCCAGCGCGACGGCAACTTGTAAATGACATTTTTAAAAAATGGTTTATTTTTAGAGGCGAAGAACTCGACTAGTGCTTGGTTGACATCAGCTTCAATTTTGAACTTTTTTTCCTGTAAAAAGTTTTGCAAAGAGAGAAACAAGTGATAATCGGAGGGTGCTAGGTCTGGGGAGTATGGTGGATGCGACAGAATTTCCCAGCCTAGCTCTGCGATTTTCTGACGAGTCGCCAAAGCAGCATGTGGTCCGGCATTATCATCGGTAGCCATGTTTTCACGATCGCGTCTCGCTTAATAATGACATGAGACATCTTTGTTTCAATTTATTTAGGAGAGCACATGTGTGTAAATGCAATGATAAAGAGAGATAGTCATATATGTCTCAAATCAACATGTGCATATAGATTGAAACTTGAAGTGACACTATCGGACAGAACTTTCCGGTAGACCTAATAGTTCAAATGTTATTTCACCAAAGTGGTGCCACCGGACGACATAGCGTTAATGTGCCTACAAGAAGTACTTAACGTTCGTTTGGTATTTAGCCCTTTTTGTATTTGAACGAAGGGCGAGGACAGTCAATTATACCGGTCTGGAAACAAAAACACGTCTCGTCCTGTCTCGAACATAGTCCTCTTAATTTAACGTTAGGCCTTTCAACCAGTGAAACAATACGGAAACGTCAGGAAGCTGTCGCAAAAGCACTGCCTCGAGAGGTTTAAGCCAGCGTTTGGCAGCGCACGGTCGATCTAGCAGGGATTTGTACGATCCAGGACAGTTTGAGTAAGCATCGAAGAAGATCCTCGCCGTTCCTGGAGGGTAATTTGGCTGAACGTTCCACTCGCTCGTCTGAGCAGTGATAGGTTTACGTCACTTGTTGCGTCCGAATTCGCGCGCCGCAGAAACAATAGAAATCTGCCAGGAAACTAAACATTCCTTTTTGCTAGAACGATCGTCTGAATTACGATAGCCCCGGTCTGACCATAGGCAGGCTCGTTCCACTTGTTAGTCGCGTCGCAACGGCATTTCGCGAGGGCCAAGGGAGCACCGCGTTTTTTCTCTGTTCGTTGCCGGAGAGCTCCGCCTTGAAATGCATTCGAAGCGAGCATCGTCGTAGTAGTATGACAAGTTGTATACTGACCAACTCCCAGCAGCGCCGCTTGGCAGAGATACTGTCTCGACACCAGACACTGAGCAGATGGCCTGGCGGTAACGATTCCCCATGCCGCGCAACCAAGAGCTGCTGCCAACCCCAAACAAGTCTGCAGCAACACCAGAGCACTGTTTTCCAGACCATCCTCTTTACCATGCACAGCCTGAAACGGATGCTGCTTGTTAGTGGACTGCGGGTGACCATGCAAACGTCGGTGTTTGGGAATTCATTCGTGGAGTTTGGGGTCTCGGGGAAACTTTGTTCTCTCCGTCAAATATTTCACTTCTCTGTTAAATTCACATTACCGTCTGTTCATTTTTTAAAACTATCGGTCATAGCCAAATTGCAGAGTTTAATCGATCTGTCGATTCGTCGGTTCTTGTGCAAATCCCGAACAATTTCGTTCTAATCCCGTTTGCTTATTTCTGTACACTCTCTATTTTCTTATTTCTAAATATTTTTCGGTGATAAGTAGAATTTTATTTTATTGCACGAGATACATTTACATTTAACTGTGTTCAATAATTTTTCTAAATTCTACGATTCGTAAGTTAAATCGCACAGGTTCAATTCTCATTGAAATCTATTATTATCTAATTTCTATATTTTTCGGTGATAAGTAGAATTTCATTTTGTTGCACGAGATACATTTACATTTAACTGTGTTCAATAATTTTCTAAATTCTACGATTCGTAAGTTAAATCGCACAGGTTCAATTCTCATTGAAATCTATTATTATCTAATTTCTATATTTTTCAGTGACAAGTAGAATTTCATTTTATTGCACGAGATACATTTACATTTAACTGTGTTCAATAATTTTCTAAATTCTACGATTCGTAAGTTAAATCGCAGCGATCAATTCTCATTGAAATCTATTAAAATCCTAAACAAGTGTATAGAAAATAACACGCGTCGCTTCTTTCTATCTATTTATTTTTCAATCTACACCTTTTCGAAAGAAACGTGGAATACCATTTAATCGCGCGAGTTACACTTAGCTACCGATGCGTGTCCAATTAATGCCGAAACTCTACGATTCGCAGTTGAACTGCAGAATGAATTTTGCTGTTTTTGTTGCCGACTCGAAACACAGATTTTTCTTGTACTTCGGTTCCGGATCCACTTTGCAGCGGGATTTTCTGTTCGAAAGGGGCTCCGCTAACTTCGAGGCGCTGCCTAATGGCACGCTGATCGCTAACAGGACCGCGAGGAGTGAATTTGAGACACGCGGCCGGCCAACGGCGATTATGAGAGTGTAAACCGAGCAACTTTCGTGTAACTTTGCCTGACAATTCAGTTACCGATTGTAGCCCCCCGGTTGATTGCATGCAACTGTGCCGGCGGCAGTTTCGTAATTGAGCCCCGGGAGACTGGTCAGCGATCAACGATCGAGAAACTGGACCGCGTTTATTCGCGGTACCGCCCCCGATAGTTGTCAGTGTACCATTACCGAACTTTCTGTTTGTTCGGCAGCGATATTTACATTCGTTAACGTCCTGCCAGCACCGGAAACCAAAAGCAATTTTATCAATTATCGCGAATTCCGTTTACGCGTTCGGCGAGCAATTTCCGACGAAATATTTGTACAATGTTTTATCTAATGTAACTTATGTAAACATTTACATAAACAATATTTCTTTGTGCACACGTTGGTTCAGCACTACTTTGTCCGGCAAGAAATTGCATAATGCAGATCCGCCGCACATTTGGCAGCGGTTCCCACGTTTGATTGATCACTTACGTCTCCTGACTGACCATTCACCGACCTATTCTCCTTAATTGGCCAACGACGAGTCCATATAACTTGTCCGATCGGTGCGCGACCTATTCTACTTGCCTGATTAATGCTCGGACTAACTCACCCGGCTGATCAATGCTTGATTTATTCCACTTGCCTAACTAATCACTGGCTCGATTCTCTTGTCCGGACGGACGTCGATCTATTCCACTCGCGGGACCCATGTCCACAGCGATTAGACAAATTTGCAAAAACAAATAGCAACGTCATCTCCAATTCGAAATTCATATTTAAACAAAAACTGCGGACCGATCTTCGAATGGGAACGTCACGGAAAAGTAGATCTTCTAAGTTCATATTTATTATTATTTTAAGTTCGGTGACACTAATTATGCAAAAAATCATTCTAAACGTAATTCTACGAACAATGTGAATTCCACTGGAATGTCTAGGATGTAAAACCGCTACGATAAATTTTAATTCTTTCAGTTTCAGTTTCATCAATTTTATTTTCAATTACTTTGATTTTGTGTGACATTTCGGGATTGATTTTTTGTGCTTAGCGTGTTAAACGAATCAAGCTAACATTTTACAAAATTCAGAGTCGTAGTTTCTGTCTGTTTCTACTGTTCCAGTCATAGTCCCCGTGGTTCCGTAAAAAAATGCTACATCTAATCGGTAAAAGGGACCGGCTGTAGGAGGGATATTTAAATTGTCTGGGACACTTACGATGTAAAAGGCGGGTGTGTAGAGACCAAATCCGGCGGCCCCAGCAGCGAGCATCAGCATCCTGACAGGACGACTTCCCAGCGGGCTGAGATCGACCCAAGGCTGTCTGGGCGGCACCTTGGTGCTGGTCCTCCTCTCCTTGAGCTTGCCACCCCGTTGATTCTTCAGGTGCAGCATGGCCCGCCGTTGGGGATGATAGACGGAGGCACTCTTATAGATCAAGCCGAGGAAGAAGGCCAGCGACAGGGCGCCGGTCACGGACTGCATGCCGCGTTTCCAGCCCAGCTTTCTGAGAAAACAGCTCGAGGTTACGGTCGTCGGAGCGAATTACTTCGCCTTTTGTGCCCGGAGTCGACCAAGCTGGCTTCGTCTCGCGTCAATACAAACGGCTCGAGATCCGCCGATACACCGAAAATGTTTTCTATGTAAACGACCGCCGTAGTTCCGCGCGCGGGGACCATTAATGCCGAGTGTTTCTTTTGCATTAACTTCTCGAGGCGCCTGGATCGTTAATGCCCCCGTAATTTCGATCGATCGTTCGCGCCGCGACGTGACCTGTCTTGCAAAGGCAACTCGGTTAACCGGTTACAAGGAATCTTTTTCTTTTCCCATAATCGCGGCGAAGATGTGCCGACGAAGTTTCGATACGAAATGCGATCGAGTTTGTTGTCTGTAACGAGACTGGTTTTAATTTTACGTCTCATTCTTATCGCGGTTATTCTACTTGTCAGAGCGATGTCACACCCGTATCACTTGTCTGACTAAGAATGCATTCTTTCACCTAGCCTGACTTGTGTGAATTATACCACTTATCTGACTGCTGTCACGTTTATTCTACTCGTCTGACTAATATTTATTTATTCTAGTTGCCTGACAAATATCACTGCTCTATCACTTGTTGGATTATGTTGGGTTACGTTACATTTGTCCTTTCTGTCTGACTTGTGAAATTTGTTCTATTTGTCTGATTGCTAATATTTATTCTACTTGCCTGACTACTAATATTTATTCTACTTGTCTGGCTACTGATATTTTCTCCATTTGTCCGACTAGTAACATTTTCTCCACTTGTCTGTCTAATAATATTTCCTCCACTTGTCTGTCTAATAATATTTTCTTCACTTGTCTGCCTAATAATATTTTCTCCACTTGTCTGTCTAATAATATTTTCTCCACTTGTCCGACTAGTAATATTTTCTCCACTTGTCTGTCTAATAATATTTCCTCCACTTGTCTGTCCAATAATATTTTCTTCTCTCTCACTTGTCTGCCTAATAATATTTTCTCCACTTGTCTGTCTAATAATATTTTCTCCACTTGTCCGACTAGTAATATTTTCTCCACTTGTCTGTCTAATAATATTTCCTCCACTTGTCTGTCCAATAATATTTTCTTCTCTCTCACTTGTCTGCCTAATAATATTTTCTCCACTTGTCTGTCTAATAATATTTTCTCCACTTGTCCGACTAGTAATATTTTCTCCACTTGTCTGTCTAATAATATTTCCTCCACTTGTCTGCCTAATAATATTTTCTCCACTTGTCTGCTTAATAATATTTTCTCCACTTGTCTGTCTAATAATATTTTCTCCACTTGTCCGACTAATAATATTTTCTCCACTTGTCTGTCTAACATTTCCTCCACTCGTCTGTCTAATAATATTTTCTCCACTTGTCTGTCTAATAATGTTTTCTCCACTTGTCTGCCTAATAATATTTTCTCCACTTGTCTGTCTAATAATATTTCCCCCACTTGTCCGACTAGTAATATTTTCTCAACTTGTCTGAGCAGTAATATTCTCCTTGTTTGTCCGACTAGTAATATTTTCTCTGCTTGCCCGACTTCTAAGGTGTTCCGAGGAATTGTTCCTTGCATCGACAACTTTGTACCGTTCGCAACAATGTTGATTATTGCACCACCGCAACAACGGCAGTCGTCTTCAGAGGATCGGATAACGTTCGCAAATGAAATTAGAGTGTCTGCGACGGATCCTTGTTATGCAAGCTCGATTCGTCAACGGTGAGCTGCCGTTTCGTCGACGGGTCAAAGCGACCGCAAAGTTCATAACGCGAGCACGACACGAAACACCGCCAGAGAGGCCCACGGAATAGCCGGAAGCCTTTCTCGCTCTTGTTTCAACCGGCTTTAAACTTTGTGGCCCCCGGGATCGCTTGCCGTTCTACGAAATGACGGAAAATCCTTTTTACCGCGTGGCCGAAAGTGTCTATTAGGAACACAGCCACGCTTTCGCTATGCTGGTTTCACTGGAAATTAAGTTTTTTTTATTGTTCCTTGTGAATACTCTATTTTCTACACACCAACGTATAATTTTGGCGAATTAATGTTGTTTCAGAATTTGCCGTTTCCTTAACCGTGACGTACGTATACCACTGAATTATACCATATGAATACATTATTCATTCTACTTGTTTGATTAAATATTGTTATCTCCATTTATATATATCTGTCCAAATAGAATCTTCCCTACTTGTAGACTAAAGTGATATCATCTACTTTTCCGATTAAATGTAATTTCTCTACTTGTCTGACTAAAATGATATTATCTACTCGTCTGACTAAAACGATACCTTCTACTGTTCTAACTAAATTTAATTTTCTCTACTTGTCTGATTGAAACGATACCCTCTACTGTTCCAACTAAATTTAATTTTCTCTACTTGTCTGATTAAAACGATATCCTCTACTCGCCTGACTCAGTATAATTTTCTCTACTTTTCTGATTAAAACGATATCCTCTACTCGCCTGACTCAGTATAATTTTCTCTACTTTTCTGATTAAAACGTTATCCTCTACTTGCTTGACAATGTATAATTTTCTCTACTTGTCCGATTAAAACGATATCCTTTACTCATCTGACTGAGTATAATTTCCTCTACTTGTCTGATTAAAACGACATCCTCTACTCGCCTGACTACTTGTCTGTCTAAAATGATCATCTGTTTAAAACGATGTCCTTTAATTCTTTGACACAATAATTACTTTTTCTTGTCTGGTTAAAACAATTCCCCTTTCTAGCCTGGCTAAATTGACTTCTTCTTCCTGTCCGGTTAGATAGGCTGCCTTTTCTCGCCTGGTCAGAATGATTTCTGTTCCTGTGCAACGTAAACGATTTCATCTTCTCGACTGGCTAAAATAATGTCCCCTATTCGCCCAACAAAAACGACCTTTACCCGTGCGCGCTATATCCCGCGAGTTTCGCTTATCCAGCCTCTCCGATATCCATTCCGCGTCGCACAGTGGAAGCGTCTTATTCCACTCGCGACGGCGATCATTCAAATTTCGGAATGGCGAAATAAAAAACGATGCCAGACGCTGCTTTCCGTTCCCGTTTCCCCGGCGACGGTGACGCTCCGATTTCATGGTCGAGTAAGCAGCCGTTGCGAACAGTAACCGTCTTCATTTGTCGGTTATTGTCGACTGCAGCCGCACGGAAGCCGCTACTCGCCGGGCTTTTACGACCTGCTCGCCGCGGCCGCGATTATATATATATATATATATATATATATATATATATATATAATTTCTTATATATATATATATTTCTCTTACATATATATTTCTTATGAACTGGGAACGAGGGAGAGGCAGTATCGTCTTACGCAGCAACGCCGGCATGTTACGGCATAATAAATAACAGGTGACGAGGTATTGCCTCTCGCCGTTGTAACACGAGACGGTATATCACGCGCTGGTAACACGTGTCGCGTTAATGCTGCACTCATACTACTGGCTGCGCGTCGTTTCGTTTTCGTACCGCGACCGGTCCACCGGCAGTTAATGGTTTCATTGTTTCTGTCGCGGGGCCGTGCGATTAAATTCCCCGTCTTCCTGTTACATTCCTGACGAGACGCGCTTACACCGGTTTTTTACGAGGCTTTCAACGTTATTGGGAGGCGCTCGCTTTACGAGCATATTTTACGAGTATTTCCATGAATTTCTGGCCACTTCACTTTTGCTTGTTAGGCGCCGCCGCCTGCCGACCCACCGGCTCGTATAAAACCGCGTTGCAAATTCGAATTTTCAATTTTCTTTCTCCGACGCTCGCTTCGAAGTTACATTATTACGTTACTGCTGTAAGCGATCGCTCGCGCGAGGCCGTTCGCCGAGAACAAGCCGTTTCGTGGCATACTTTCTTTTTTACTTAGGGTATTGTTCGATGGTGAAATCGCTACAGGAATACTTGGCTCGGCAATTCGTGCGTTATAATTGCTTGGAAAAATTAATTTTTAATGGCACGCATATGGTCAGTTATTTATTCTGCTTGTTCGATTAGGGGATTTTCTCTATTTGCCTATCTTGTTTATTTTCAATGTTTGCCTGACTAAATATAGATTTCTCTGCTTGCCTGAGTAAATATAAGTTTCTCTGCTTGCCTGACTAAATACAGTCTTCTCTACAAGTATGGTTAAAAATGATTTCCCTACTTGTTTGACTTAATGTAATTTACTCTATTTGTCTGTCAAATTATAATTGTTTTCATCCGTCTGACTAAATATAGTTTTCTCTACTTGCCCGACTAGATATAGTTTTCTCTACTTGCCTGACTAAATATAGTTTTCTCTACTTGCCTGACTAAATATAGTTTTCTCTACTTGCCCGACTAAATATAGTTTTCGCTACAAGTATGGTTAAAAATGATTTTCCCTACTTGTTTGACTAAATGTAATTTACTCTATTTGCCTGCCTAATTATAATTGTTTTCATCTGTCTGACTAAATATAGTTTTCTCTACTTGTTTGATTAAATATAGTTTTCTCTACTTGTTTGACTAAATATAGTTTTCTCTACTTGCCTGACTAAATATAATTTTCTCTACTAGTATGGTAAAAAATGACTTTCTCTATTCGATTAAATCTTTTTCTATTTGCTGGACTAAATACAATACTATTTACCCGACTAAAATACAATTTCCTCTACCTGTCTGATTGAACACAACTTCCTCTACTGGTCCAACTAAAACGATTTTCCCTACCTGTCAGATCAGTACGATTTTCCCTATTTCTTCCAAAATAATGATATTCATCTTCCCCCTATTCATCCGAATAACATGCTACCCTGATCACTGTAACCAACATAAACGAATGCCGTGGGACAATGCCCAATTCGGATGCACGGATCGGTTACCGAAGACAGAGGCAGTGAAATCGATTTCGGTCCGCGTCGTGTGGCGTCAGAGCGTTCGAAAGGCAGGACTCGACGGTCTCGGCCGCAGATTGATGGTGGAATGTCGGGGCCCGTTTGATTGATTACGGCTTGTATCCCGTCTAAATGGTGCCGTTTCGACGTTCCACCGGGCCGATACTGTTTCAGACGGCACAAGCGCCGATTAATGCACTTCCTTTCGTTGTGTTTTTGTTTTCTTTTTGGTACCTGCTGCCGGGCTACATCGGTCCGGTTACCGAGATAGCTACAGATTTATCGCGTGCGTGGGACGTTGCGGAACCGTTGCGCGAAAAATCGCGTGGGCGACGTTTCCCGTGGCAACGCCGGGAATTGTGTGGGTGGCAGGATCCACGTGTGGCCCCGGTACAACACCCACGCGCCCTGTCTCGCAACCTACATTTCGTTGGGCAAGAGTTGCGGAGTCAAAGGGAGGTAGGAAGAGAGAAAGAGGTAAAGAGAGAGAGAGAGAGAGAGAGAGAGAGAGAGAGAGAAATGGAGACAGAGGAGAAGAGAGCGAAAGAGAAAGTTGGTTTCCCGCGAGAACTTCCGCCTCGAGATGGTCGCAGGGAAAAGAATGTTTCATTGAAAAGCCTGTAATCGTCCGGAGGAAATGATTTTTTTCCCGGCCACGGAATCGTCTGGTTCTGACGGAAAGTCCGCGGCCGTGGAATTGCAGTCGCAGCGAGCGCGGCGAACTGCGCTTTGTTTCGTCGCCTATGAATCTATATTCGAGTATTTGCGGGGCCCCTCTGTTCGCTTTCATCTTGTCCGACGTTCGGTCGATTCGTTCGACTCGCACGGAGAAATGGGACACGACCGTTGCATAATACTTGCGTCGCGAACGCAAAATCCGCGGAGATCGCAACTCGTTTTTACGTGCTGTATCGGTTCGTTCGTTTAATGCCGCGCCACGGACGATTATGGAAAGCTGCGGCTCGTTTGCGGAATCGCCGAAAACTGGATTAAACTGCCGCGATTCATTTGTTCACGGGGAACGTCGTATACAATGTACTTGCTCGATCAATGCGGATTTATTTGTTGCAGCAATGTCAGATTTATTCCGCTTCTCTGATTAATCCCGGATTTATTCAACTCGCCTGATAAATTTCGTAATTATACCACTTGTTCGTGACGCATTTGTTCGCCTTCGGCCGCATAACGTTGCGTTCATTCAATTTCGGCTGAACGATGTTGCATTTGTTCTATTTGTCTGACTAATATAGTGTACTTGTTCCACTTGTCGGAGTACGCGGCACTGTTATTCCACTTCTCTGATCACACGATGCAGTTATTCTACTTGGCTGACTATATAACACGGTTAGTCTACTTTTCTGACTATATAACGAGGTTTTTCTACTCGTCTGTATATATAGCGAGGTTAATCTACTTGTCTAATTGTATAACAGTTGTTTTATTTTGCTGAATATATAACACAATTCTATTTGACTGACTATACAACACAGTTATTTTACTTGTCGGACTATACGGCAAGGTTATTCTACTCATCTAATTATATAGCAAGATTATTCTACCTCTATAACTATATAACACAGTTGTTTTATTTTTCTGACTGTATAACACAGTTCTATTTGTCTGACTATACAACACAGTTATTTTACTTGTCTGACTATACGGCAAGGTCATTCTACTCATCTAATTATATAGCAAGATTATTCTACCTCTATAACTATATAACACAGTTGTTTTATTTTTTTGACTGTATAACACAGTTCTATTTGTCTGGCTATACAACACAGTTATTTTACTTGTCTGACTATACGACAAGGTCATTCTACTCGTCTGAGTATATAGCAAGATTATTCTACTTGTCTACCTATATAATACAGTTGTTTTATTTTGCAGACTATATAACACAGTTCTATTTATCTGATTATAACACAGTTATTTTACTTGTCTGACTATACGGCAAGGTCATTCTATTGGTCTGAGTATATAGCAAGATTATTCTACTTGTCTAACTATACAACACAGTTGTTCTATTTTTCTGACTGTACAACACAGTTTCTCTATTTGCCCGACTATATAAAACAATATATTCTACTTGTGTGATTATATAGCATTGGTATTCTACATGCCTGACTACCAACCCTCAACCAGTTACTAATCTTGTTTACCAAACTGTAAACAATCGCCCAAAACTAGGAAATACGGGTCCCATTTGGCATTACGCTAGCAAATGCTGTTTGCTTGACCAAGCAGGGGGTAGACGCTATTTGTTTAACAATGTTTGATTCCATTCCGTTCCGCCCGATAACTCCGCGCACCGTAATCGGCCCTACCGTACGATGCCTTCCACCACCTGGATAACTATACACCGCTTACACGATGATACGCGACAACACTTTGCTCACCGTACGACAAACACGGTGCGTGGCGCAACACTGTGCACACATCTCTCCATTTCACCGGTTTTATCGTGCGCAAGAGAATTATATTTGTGTGACAATAGATGACCCAATTTCACTCGCTTAATAACACGTGTTTACGGTCTGGCTTTCCTGACAATTCGCGCACGCCCGTTTTTGTATCCACCATGTGTTATTATTTAAACTGCGCCGCGTTTCGGACGACAATGGCCGATTCCACTTCGTTCGCCGAATACTTCTTTCCTCTTATCGGAACGATCAAACACGCGTTTCCCCCGCGATTTCTCCGAATTATCGTTCCGCTACATCGACGGATTTACAGCCGTCGCATAATCACCGCAATTTCACTCGCGATATATTTATATATATATATATATATATATATATATATATATATATATATATATATGAAATATATATTATATTTATTATAAAAAGTATATATTATAAAATATATATTTATTTATTATAAAAAGTATATATTATAAAATATATATTTATTTATTATTATATATATATTTTTGTATTCCGTTTGCTTCACGAGCTTGAAATTCGTGCTAGAAACACCACCATTTCACGGTTTTCTATATTTTATCGTACCGACATTTATTTCCACGGTTTTAAAGCTCGGAATTTGGAAGCAACGCTTTGAATTAATGATTATCTGCGTGGAACTTTAAATAAGCGTTTAACTAAAAATTTTAATAGCAACGTCCGTTATAGAACGACGAGACTTTTTCGAAATGATTTATTCAAGACACGAGCTTCACCGCGCACAGCTTTGTGTAACGATTTTTACTCGTTTCCCTGTACAGTCGCGGACACCTTTTACAACAAAATATAACATTTCTCAAATTGGACCGCATGATTTGAATCTTTTTGAGTCGATGCAATGGCTGACCTGTCAGAAAATGCATAGAAACTTCTTTGCAAAAGCTGCCATCGAGTGGAACGACAAAAAGACAAGAAAAAAGCGAGACCTAAAATATGCATTGTTTGAATTTTCGTTATATGCTCAGAATAACGAAAGTTGAGAAACGTGATTTTGATTTTCACGCGTTGTCCAGCAGACTATTCTTTCCGTTGTCTCAAACAAATTCGAATAATAGTTTAGTTTGATTTTTTGAAAAAGTTATTCCGTGTGAAAAAGGTATCCAGAAATTTATCTATCCAATTTATTTATTTCATCCAGAAAGGTATCCACGATCAAAATTGTTTAATTTATGTTTAGTGAGATCGTAAACGTACATTTACGCAGTAATAATGAATAATAATAAATACTATTTATAATAATCCTTAGGGATTACCATACGATAAAATGAAATGGATAAAATAAAACAAGAAAATAAAATAGAATAGAATAAAATACAATAAATTAGTCTCAAATCAAACACAATAATGTGTACAGAGAATTTAAAATGATTAAATTATTATTAAGCTATTAAAACTATTTACAGCAACTAACAATTACATATTTGATTTTCCACATCCGCGCAATATTGATCCAATAAATTCGTTTCCCAGAACATATGCTACGATAAAAGTCGCCGAAAATCTGACCAAATATATTCTTCACACTTCCACCAAGCAGCATGAAACAGTTGATTTCTCAGCTCCCGCGTACCTGGTGTTGAAAAACGCGCAGATTATTTTGCAGTTATTTAACCGAAGCCGTGGCTTCGGCTTCCCAGAGGCTCGAAAAACGTAAAAGAAATCATTGTATTTCGAGAAACAGTTTTCAGAATAACTCTCCCCGGGGAACAGTGAACTTTTGTTCGCTCGGATGTAATTCGTTCCCGGTCTGACAGCGCGCAGCTTCATTCTACTCCCGCAGCCGTTCGCGTGGACTTTTGTCCGACAACACACCGTCACATTCTACTTGCCGGCGCATTACATTTCGCCTGTCGCATCGCGCGACCTCGTTCTATCTGCGCAGCGACTCGCTAATTTCATTTACAGAGAAGGTGTATTAATTACCGTGGCCGCTTAAAGCATCAGCGACGGAACCAGGTAGCTTCGCAATTAAACGCGCCGAGGGAGACGTGACGCCTGGGTGTTCCGTTGAATCCGATCGTCGCGGGGAAGTTAGAGAAAATGGTGGCGCGATCGTTAGCCAACGAGCTCCCTCCTGTTGCCCAGGTGTGCTGGCGGCGGTGTCGTTCGCCGTTAGGAAATTAGGGGAAATGGAATTGTAACGCGTCGACTGGCCACGCAGCGTGCTGCTAATTAGGTGAACCGGAATCGTCGTTCCCGCACCTGGAATATTTATGGAACGGCGGAAAATGAAATTGGGTCGTTAGGGCTGAATTCTATTTCGCGGGATCGCTATTGTTGCTCGGACATGCGAGAAAAAAAGTCACTGGAACGAGCATCGAACAGGAACACCTCGGTTTCCGCTGATTTTCCTCTAATTCATTTTCGTTCCTAATTTTTATTGAATTGAGAATAATACGTTCATTCGCGGATTTTGCACGATTTCTATCGTAATATTTCTTCTAAACAATTTATGATTTGTTTATAACTCATTGACGTGTTTACACAATCTCACTAACCGTATATAAACTTGTAAATTTGTAAACTTAACACAATTTATTGATCTATCGTAGAAGATCAAATGCACCAATTTTATGCATTTGGAACAAAAATGAATAGATGCAATTTAGAACAATGGAGAAATTCAAGTAATTGAAAAGCATCTTATTCCCGATTTATCATAAGTAATTGTTCGGCGAAATTAAATGAAAGACGCCTGTTAGCTGTGAACGATAGCGGCGCACTTTTTTTCCGGGGATAGTGCGTTCACCGGTAATTTATTTTTGCGGCGGGAACTTTCGTTTTTGCGCACGCGGGAACGATAAATTTTAATCAACACTATCTGATACAAGGCGCGCGTTAGCTGCACCCAGGAAAAATTTTGCTGAAAATATCTACGTGACTGGTTAAACTTTCGGTGCCCCGAAACATTTACCCTCTCTCTATTTCTCTCTCTCTCTCTCTCTCTTTCTCTCTCTTCCGCGAAGGAGAGTACAGTATCTCGTATATTGCACCTGCAATGCAGTACATCCGCGGCAAACCCGTGGATCACCTGTCTAGGAGTCCGGAGGAACATCAGTCTCCAGCTAAATGGCTAAAACCCTGCATGATCTCTGACAATTACGACGCGTCAGCTGCAAAGCAACTCGTTGAAGCGCGAGGCCGCGCTCGGTTCCAATAAATTGGCCGCCCGAAGAGAGAAATTTCGAGGTAATTTCGATAACGACTCGTTACGCATCGGCGTAGAAAAATGGGGAACAGGAAGCAATAATTATACTCCACGAACTATTAAATGTGCGAAACTTTTACTCGTCGTATTAGGTTTCCGTTAATTACTTGCAAATTGTGTCGAATGTATAAAAAGAGATCGTTTTCAAGAGTGAGCTGTTTTATGCTTGTATATAAATAATTGATTACATAAATAATCAATGAAACCACAAAGAAAATGCAAAATTAATTTGTGCATCTAATAAATATAATCAAAGGCCAATGATCTATAAACGAGAATATTTTACTCGTCGTATTAGGCTTCCAATAATTACTTGCAAATTGTGGCGAATGTATAAAAAGAGATTGTTTTCAAGAGTGAGCTGTTTTATGCTTGTATATAAATAATTGATTACATAAATAATCAATGAAACCACGAAGAAAATGCAAAATTAATTTGTGTATCTAATAAATATAATCAAAGGCCAATGATCTATAAACGAGAATATTTTACTCGTCGTATTAGGTTTCCGTTAATTACTTGCAAATTGTGTCGAATGTATAAAAAGAGATCGTTTTCAAGAGTGAGCTGTTTTATGCTTGTATATAAATAATTGATTACATAAATAATCAATGAAACCACAAAGAAAATGCAAAATTAATTTGTGCATCTAATAAATATAATCAAAGGCCAATGATCTATAAACGAGAATATTTTACTCGTCGTATTAGGCTTCCAATAATTACTTGCAAATTGTGGCGAATGTATAAAAAGAGATTGTTTTCAAGAGTGAGCTGTTTTATGCTTGTATATAAATAATTGATTACATAAATAATCAATGAAACCACAAAGAAAATGCAAAATTAATTTGTGCATCTAATAAATATAATCAAAGGCCAATGATCTATAAACGAGAATATTTTACTCGTCGTATTAGGCTTCCAATAATTACTTGCAAATTGTGGCGAATGTATAAAAAGAGATTGTTTTCAAGAGTGAGCTGTTTTATGCTTGTATATAAATAATTGATTACATAAATAATCAATGAAACCACAAAGAAAATGCAAAATTAATTTGTGCATCTAATAAATATAATCAAAGGCCAATGATCTATAAACGAGAATATTTTACTCGTCGTATTAGGCTTCCAATAATTACTTGCAAATTGTGGCGAATGTATAAAAAGAGATCGTTTTCAAGAGTGAGCTGTTTTATGCTTGTATATAAATAATTGATTACATAAATAATCAATGAAACCACAAAGAAAATGCAAAATTAATTTGTGCATCTGATAAATATAATCAAAGGCCAATGATCTATAAACGAGAATATTTTACTCGTCGTATTAGGCTTCCAATAATTACTTGCAAATTGTGTCGAATGTATAAAAAGAGATCGTTTTCAAGAGTGAGCTGTTTTATGATTGTATATAAATAATTGATTACATAAATAATCAATGAAACCACGAAGAAAATGCAAAATTAATTTGTGCATCTAATAAATATAATCAAAGGCCAATGATCTATAAACGAGAACACTTTGCACACGATTTAAATATTATTTAACGTACCATTCGAACAATATTGCTTTTATTGCGCTCATTAAACTTATGCTGCCGTATACAAATAATGATCATACGTTTGTTCGAATTTTCAATTTTTATACTAACACAACCTAACGTTAAAGTACATACATCTCGAATGATTCTGATGCTTCGCTTAAAATCTCCGAAGCTCGAATTTTTGTTCGTTTTTGCGAAGCTCGAGATTTCGTGCCTCCACGAAGCGTATTTACCGATTAGATTCGTACGATCGGGATCCAGGGTTTCGGTTTCTTTCCGCCGCATTTCCCGCGTTACCCGCGAAATTTAATTATGAGCACTGTCTCGATCGGATTTACGATCGTTCGTTCGTTCGTTTAATTAAAGGAAGCACCGGTGCTTCGCTCGTTATCGACGATAATATCTAGTAGGAGAACGTGATCAATCCATTAACGCAATTCGGAGCAACGGGAAAAGTAATTCGTGTTTGAGGATTTTCTAGGTTCCCGGAATTAGGATCGCCTTTCGCTTTGCGGCTGGGCTGACCGGTTTCCACGGGGTTTTCGGTAAACCAATTCCCAAGTGGGGATCCATTTCGAATATTGGACCGATTTGTTGGATTTTTATCTGGCTCAATTGCAGCTAACATTTCACAAAGGAACAGCATTACAAGCTAGAATTTTACAACGAAAAATCGCAGGCCTCTGGTCGGGATAACAATAAAAAGAAGAAGGAACAGCGATCGGTATTTACGATCGACAAGATTCAATTACCGTTTCTTTGCACTGCAAATAAACTAGAAAAACAGAAACTGTTCGAAACTGCGCTGCATTTTTTTCCCCACGAAAATCGCTGTGTTTTCGTTGAACTTCTCCCGCAGTTTCCAGCATCGATACGTTTTTTTCTGGCTTTCAATTAACGTCGACAAACACGGCCGATTCGATGTAAACAAGCGTAAGCTTTCGATATTCGATACACAGACGTTTCTTTGTTCCCGTCTTCGGCGTCATGTTAATCAACGCCGAGCGTGTCACGCGTGTCCGGATAAAGCAATTTCGTTTCGCGAGATCGAGCCGGGAGATTTCGGCCGACGAATAATTCACGCGACGAACGTGATCGTCTGCCGATACTTATTAGAACGCCTCTGTGATCTTCGCGATCCTTTGATGTCACCGTTCCGGCGATCTGGGGGAGATCGTTTTTTCTGCCTCTGTTTGAGAAACAATCGATTTTCCTCGAAGCGAAAAAAAGCCCCGGTCGACAAAGAGCCTGCCGCGGAGAGATATTCCCCGATATCGTCGTCGGGATTGCTACTCGATTCCAGTTAGAAACTACGTTCCCCTTTGAAGTGTCATATGGTAATGGTTACCTTCCCGATGGGACGGTTCGTTACGTGGAAATTGATTTCCCTTCTCGAACGGTTCTTTCAGATTGCTAAGTCACTGTCTATACTCTGCCCTAGTAATAAAATCAATTACTTCGAGCGACTGAAGGGCGCTTTACAGAAAAAATAGATTTAACAGTCAATGCGCGATTTCCTTTGTTCTGACACAGAAGCCAGCTTTCTTAGTCCTGATCCGATACTGTTTCATTCAACTTCGTTATTTCACCAAAATGGAAAATGGATTCGATTGAACCGAACGTTTTATACGCGACTTTATTACTTAGCGAAATTGAAAAGAAGATACGTTTCGTTCAGTTGATAATATTCGACTTTATTATTTGGTAAAAATAAAATGTAGATTTAATTGGATAAATTGTAATGTTCAACTTCGTTGTTTAGCAAAAATGAAAAGTGGATGCTGTTTATTTTTTGACTAAATACTGACTTTTTGGACTTGTTTGACCAGGTGCTGATTTTTTTTCGTGTCCGATCAATTGCTGACTCTTCTACTTGGCTGACTAAGTGCTCGCTCTTCTACTTGTCTAAACAAGAGCTGATTCTTTTACTTGTCTGACTAAATGCATCCACTTTTACTTGTCTGAATAAGAGCTCATTCTTCTACATGTTTGATTAAGTGCTCCCTCTTCTACTTGTCTGATTAAGTGCTCCTTCTTCTACTTGTCTGACTAAATGCATCCACTTTTACTTGTCCGACCAAGAGCTCATTCTTCTACTTGTTTGATTAAGAGCTCACTCTTCTACTTGTCTGATTAAGTGCTCCTTCTTCTACTTGTCTGACTAAATTCATCCAGTTTTACTTGTCCGACCAAGAGCTCATTCTTCTACTTGTTTGATTAAGAGCTCACTCTTCTACTTGTCTAACTAAATGCTCCCTATTCTACTTGTCTGATCAAGTGCTCCTTCTTCTACTTGTTTGACTAAGTGCTCACTCTTCTACTCGTCCGACTAAATGCTCACTCTTCCACTTGTCCGACTAAATGCCTCCCCTTCTACTTGACTGACCAAGTACCGATTTCTCTACTTTGTCTACCAGAATCCCAACTTTCTCCACTCGCCCGATCAAACCCAGCCCTAGCCCCCCTCAGCTCCGTGAACCCGTTTCACTGTCATCGTTGTACCATCCAAGCCGAAACGATTCCCGAAACTTTCGCCGACCAAAGGGAGCAATATCAGAAAACGTCGGCAGTTTCCGTGCGACAGAGCCGCGTAGGTTCACCGAGGAACGGTCGCAGACGGTCAATCAAACGCGCGTCGAGGGAGCTTGGAGTGGCTCCGGCGATCCTCAGACAGTCTCGGGCAGCCGTAAGCAACAGACACTCTCGTCATTCCGGGCCGATGACGCCTATTGTTCGCATCGGCGCGGCGCGTCGCGTCGCGGCAGTTGTCCCCGCGTGTCGCGTGTTCTCGCGTCTCTCGTCGCGGCACCGGAAATACATGTAATAACTTACCCGACCGCCTCTCTGTAGACGACGCTGAAGAGTACTATTCCCACGCCCACGCCAGCTTGCACCACCATCTCGACGAACTCTCGTCGTTTTCTGAAGTAATGGCCCAGCACCACGCCGGCAGTTTCTCTCACGAGGCCGGCGCCGGTACCCAGCACCAGCCCGTAGCTGTTACATTTTGCAACGGTGAATCGCTCTCCATTGCTCGCCGGCCTCGAGAAACAACCGTGGAAACACGCGCTGCGGCTCGACCGGGGAGAATAGCTTGACAATTCTCCCAAGGATAAAATCCTTCCGACAGGTGGCAGCGGATCGAAGGGGGAGAGCGCGAGCAACTTTGTGACTCGGTGACTCCGAGCGCTCGCGGCCTCGCCCGGGCCCACTTGGTTACCGTTTCTCGTGGAATCAGACACACAGCGATATTCATTATTCATCAACAGATAGTCCGCCCCTGTTTATCCTGCGCACGGCCCGCCGAATTTCGGGTAAATATCTTAGCCCCTCTTCGCTCTATCCTTTAACGATTCGGCCGGGCCACCCCGTGCTAACCAGAATTATTCACCAGATGCTGTTTCACCGGCTACGGATGTTCTCAATGACATTGTTTACTGCGTCGAGAAGCCTCTGGCTTCGTGTACGGGAACTTAATTAACATTAGAACCGCCGCGCTGCCTTGTGGTCCGTTGTTTTTATTCGACTGAGACGGTTCGTTTCAGAGGACGGTTTCTACCGTTTCGATGCAAAATGTAGGATTCAGGAATAACGAAGAAGAAATAGTGCTCCTCTTGTTGGGGAGAATCTCTGAGATAGAATCAGCTGTTTAATGCTTTTCTTTGTTTCGGTTCGACTGAAACGAACCGTCTCGGTGGACGGTTTCTACCGTTTCGATGCAAAATCTAGAATTCAGGAGCAACGAGGGAGAAATAGTGCTTCTATTGTTGGTGAGAATTTTGAAGATAGAATCTATCTATCTATCTAACTATTGAAGATAGTTTGATGCTTTTCTCTAGCGAGGCGATTTAGTCGTGAATTCAGCAGAGTCTTCGTCAAGCTCGGAGCAGAAAAGGGAAGCGTTACGTTAACTAATCGTTTGTGTCAAGATCGGTAAGTACTATTAATCGTTCGGGCAGCCCACTTTTAACACCGTCTGCTGCACTGTCGAGAATGGGATTACGGGGAACCATCTGTTCACGGTATTTGCTTGGCGAACGCGAATTTCTTCGCCGCAACATTCCTGAATGTTCGTTCTATTTAGTACATTATACGTAGATCCCGCAGAATATCAATGAAACAATATGTATTTTTTCGGTAAAAATAGTTAGTTTGAAACTGTTAATACTTATGCTTCCAATTACAATTTTCAAGAAGTGTCTTCATTGTCAATATACACGCGTTGACACCATTTAAAACGGAATAACTCTTTAAAAATTGGACCAAACGATTCTTTTTCAGATGTCCAGATTGTCGAATTATCAGTAAAAAATTTTCGCAAAGATTGCAGTTGGTTAAAATGGTATAAAAATTAAGAAATTATATTATCTCAATTTTTTTAATTCGAGGCTATAATGAAAATTTAAAAATGCGTGGTTTAAAAATTTGATCGAAGTCGATGCTTTAAGTGGTATAAAAATTAAGAAATTATATTATCTCAATTTTTTTAATTCGAAGCTATAACGAAAATTTAAAAATGCGTGATTTAAAAATTTAATCGAAGTCGGTGCTTTGCTTATTATTTATTGTATTAGTCTGACGTCCAAAAAAGAAAAAAATCAAGTCCTTTGGCACAGTTAAATTAATGAATAATTATCCAATAAATAAATAATTGAATTAATTAGTAGTTTAGTAAAAAATTATTCCGTTTTCAAAAGGTGCCAATCTATTTCCCCCGGCGACCACGCGTTCGCTAGGCCATCGGTATGAGCAAATGAAATTTTTTTCTGAAAATGAATGGCCAAACTTCTGGGACCGCCGTCGTCGACTCTGTCCGCGAAATAAATGGCAGACGCGTTTCATAGTTGGCACGCGGGCCGCTGCAAACACCGTGGCGGGTCGCGCAAAGTCCGCTAATTTGTCTTGCGTTCGCCGCGAATGGTAAATGCACGGGCGTGCCTTAATTGCTTAGGAAAACAAATTTGCGTGGGGAACACCGACGAAAGGATTCGCCGTCCCCTTTTTCCGGCGAAACGCGTATTAATTTGCGGTCTTTTCAACGACGAAGACAAAAATGGAGGCAAATGGAAACAACACGTTGAGTGGGGTTTAATTATTCCGCGGGGAGGGAAAGTCATTTGTTATTCGCAATGTTGAAATCGTATTCTTTCGATAGCAAAAATATTTAACACATTGAGCGCCGTGTCGGTTACTTTTGAATTTCATTTTTATTGTAATATATTGAACGAACTGACTGTTGTTAGGACTTTTTGAACAGGAAAGTGTCAATCTAGTATTTTTCATTATAAATTTTCTAGACGTGGTTTTATCAATTAATACTAAGCCTACCGAGTTCTAAAAATGACTGACTTTTCTAAGAATAACAGGACTGAATTTATTGAATCCTTTCGCTGTATTTATTATAACGTTCGTTTGAATTGAAAAGTTCGTTCGTAATTTTAACCCTTTGCACTCGAGTGGTGACTCTGAGGCACCGCTAAAATTATTACATCACGTTCCAAAATAATATTTATATTATCAAAGCTTAGATATAAAAAGATTAAAAGTCTAACTGTTGTATGAGCCACAAGACTCAATTTCATATGCATGAAAATACACTTTGTCATATAAAATGGAAATATTATAGGTCAAAAATAAGTTAATTTAGATTTACAGTGAAAATGGCTTCGAGTGCAAAGAGTTAATAAGTATAAAGTAAAAAAATATATAAATCCTATTAGTTTGACTGACACGGTTTTTAATATTAAATGAGTTTGAATTTGTGGGAATTGTGGGAATTTTTCGAATGGATATTCGCGCACTCAACCTATTTAACATTAGCCTGTCTCGCTTGTCGGATCATTGACAGATCTTATCTACTGGCTCGCACGAAGACGTCCCGTTCTACTTGTCTCCGGATGAGTTTCACTTTACTCGTCTAACTTAAACGAGGTTAATCTACTTGCCTGATTACGGACGAGCCCAATCTAGTTATCTTGACTACGGAACACCCTATTGTCCGACTACACGCAGTCCTACTCCACTTGTCTAGGTATAGACGATCCAAAATCTACTTGTCCGATCATACATACTTATTTATACTTCCCGGATCAGAAAGGTTCAGAAATGTTCATCGACATTTCATTTGATGAAGAACGTATAAAATTTTACCACCCAATTGTAGACAGTCTCGTTCCACTTGTCTGACCATACACCGTTCTTGTTCCACTTTCAGAAGCATAATTCTCTTTCAACGAGGAAGAAATGCGTTAAATTCATGAAGCTGAGAACGTCAAAGCAGAGAGGTTCCACGGACGGTAGATGGTCTATTGATCTGACGAGAAACGGTTCCAAATGTGCACAGTATTCGCCGACTTCCTCGCCCTTAACCCTTGACAGAAATTAATTAGTCGTCCCGATTTCACTGTTCACTTCAAATAGTTACGAAAAGCCAAATTGTTTTCGTTTGTCAATATTATGATAATCAGTGATAAACGAATCATTTTACGTTAATTAACGTCGCGTTTCCAAAGTTGCTTTTGATGATTCCTTCAACACTAAACATACCGCGCGCAATAATAATGACTAACGCCCGTTAGACTGAATTTATTTATATTTTATCGCGCTTTCTTAACGATAAAATTCCTAATTATTAATTTCTACAAAAGAGATAATAGTCATTTATGTAATATAATTTATTATGTATAGTATATTTAAAATATATATAAATATTACATAATTATATAATATTAATATTATTATAATATTGATAATAATATTAATATAATATAATATAATATAATATAATATAATATTATAATATTATAATGTTAATATAATATAATATTATAATATAATAATATTAATATAATATAATATAATATTATAATATTATAATGTTAATATAATATAATATTATAATATAATAATATTAATATAATATAATATAATATTATAATATTATAATATTTTATAATATATAATATTATAACATAAATATAATATTAATTGATATTATATATAATATAATACTATATAATTATATAATATTATCTAAATAAATTTATATAATAATAAAACACCTAATAATCCTAATCCTAATAATCCTAATAATCCATAATAATGATTTCAATAAATTTAGAACAGAAATGATGAAGTCGTTAATATTGGCACGGTAGGTTCAATGTTAACGAGTGTGACCCTTAAGGGTTAACGAGCCAAGTTTTCCGAATTCTCGGGCAATTCTCTCGCAAACAACTCGGAATCAGCCTCTCAGTCCCGACACGTGGCGGTGGCAGTCGATTAAGTCACCGGTTGACGGGCTGTCAATGCGATTAGGAGACTTCTTACTCACCTAAGGAGCACCTGGTGTAGTTCGACGGCGAACGAGGTGACGAGGGAGGCCAATGCCAGCACGAGACCGCCAATCACTGCCGTAAACCTTGTATTTCCTCGGCGACACACGCAGACGACGAACGGGGCTGAACCACGGGAAACCGCAGCACTCAATGCTCCGGCCCATGCTAAAACGTTAATTCGATAGTTACTTTAGGCTACGTGGCCAAACACTATGCTTGCGACAGGATGGCCCAACCCCCGTGTTTCTTTATCAATTAATGCTCGGCCATAAACGGCCGAACTTTCTACAAATTTCCACTTTCGCAGCTCCGTTATTGAAGTCATGATCATGGACACATAGCTTGGTCGATGGGTTTTAGAACTATTTCGAATTGACGGCGTGATTATATTGGATTGACATTGGAATTATTTAGGATTCGCTTTGGAATGATTTTGGGATTGTTTAGGATTCGCTTTGGAATGATTTTGGGATTGTTTAGGATTTGCTTTGGAATTATTTTGGGATTGTTTAGGATTCACTTTGGAATAATTTAGAATTCGCTTTGGGATGATTTTGGGATAATTTAGGATTCGTCTTAGAACTATTTTGGAATAATTTAGGATTCACTTTGGAATAATTTAGAATTCGCTTTGGGATGATTTTGGGATAATTTATGATTCGTCTTAGAACTATTTTGGAATAATTTAGGATTCGCCTTAGAATTATTTTGGAATAATTTAGGATTCACTTTGGAATTATTTTGGAATAATTTAGAATACACTTTGGAATTATTTAGGATTCGCTTTGGGATGATTTTGGAATAATTTAGGATTCGCCTTAGAATTATTTGGGAGTAATTTAGGATTCGCTTTGGAATAATTTAGAATTCGCTTTGGGATGATTTTGGGATAATTTAGGATTCGTCTTAGAATTATTTTGGAATAATTTAGGATTCGCTTTGGAATTATTTTGGAATAATTTAGGATTCGCTTTGGAATTATTTTGGAATAATCTAGGATTCGCTTTGGAATTACTTTGGAATTATTTAGGATTTGCCTTAGAATTATTTTGGAATAATTTAGGATTCACTTTGGAATTATTTTGGAATAATTTAGAATTCACTTTGGAATTATTTAGGATTCGCTTTGGAATAATTTAGAATTCGCTTTGGGATGATTTTGGAATAATTTAGGATTCGCCTTAGAATTATTTTGGAATAATTTAGGATTCGCTTTGAAATAATTTAGAATTCGCTTTGGGATGATTTTGGGATAATTTAGGATTCGTCTTAGAACTATTTTGGAATAATTTAGGATTCGCTTTGGAATTATTTTGGAATAATTTAGGATTCGCCTTAGAATTATTTTAGAATAATTTAGAATTCGCTTTGGGATGATTTTGGAATAATTTAGGATTTGCCTTAGAATTATTTTGGAATAATTTAGGATTCACTTTGGGATTATTTTGGAATAATTTAGAATTCACTTTGGAATTATTTAGGATTCGCTTTGGAATAATTTAGAATTCGCTTTGGGATGATTTCGGAATAATTTAGATTTCGCTTTGGAATGATTTCGAATTTACTTAGGATTCGCCCTTAATATTTCCTTCATCATTTACAGCTCTCAAAATTGTTCTTTAACAATTCTCCGAATAATCCTGTCCATAAAATTCTCCAATGCGCGGCAAACTTGGCGGAGAATTTCCGGTACGAGGATAAAGATCGTTAATCCGCCGCATATGAAATTGTTTCATCATAGCAGGAGGCTCCGTGCAAGTAACAGAAAAGAAAGACCGAGGAACGGCGGCGTTCGCGTTCCCGCGAGGAGCAACGTTACCGGTAAAAACTTAATTACAGCACTCGGTTCCGCTCGGCGCAGTTCCCGCAACAAAGAAGCGTCGGCTGCGTTCCGGGCGAAGTATTTCCGGCCCTTACGGCGATTATTTTTAAGCGCGCGCGCGCGGGCGCGGGCCACGCGTAAACGCGCGTCTCGAGGACACCTCCTAATCCGCAGCCGGTCCTCTCCGGGGTACCGTTTGGTCGGCGGTCGTCGCATTTAACTAGCAGAAAGGCGGCATCGCCTCGCAATTTCCGGCTCGCATCTCTCGCGATTTTATTTCTTTTTATTGAAATTACGCGGGCGCGACACGCCACCGCCCGGATTAAATGCGGACGATCCCGAGGGCGGCGCTCGCTTTATCCAATCCCTACGAGCGCGCTCCTTTTGCGCTGTGTGAATCGTGGACGTTCTAACGAGAGACAACTTTGATGGCGCGACGCCGGCAAAGTGGCGCATCATTAAATAAAAAGAGCGAGCGCGGTCGGAGGAGCCGGAACGAAGGACAGGAGAAGACAGAGGCCGAGAAGGTGAGGAAGATAGAGGCGGATAAAAAGGAGAAAGCGGGGAGAAGGACGAGTGGGGAACACAGCGGAGAGAACGAGCCTCATTTAGCGGTGCGCGCGAGACCGCGAGTCGGCGAGTTTCGAAAATTTTATACAATTTTCGAGGGTCTCGGATCGCTCGTGGCCTTCTTTTCCGGCCGCATTCACCCTTGAATCGCGGGCCGGAGTGCCGCTCGCGAGCGTTCCGCGGCCGCTTATTCCTCCTTCATGCTTAATTAGGGGAAGGCGAAGACGCCTGACGCGATTCACCGCCGGCCGATTCTCGTAATTAAACGCGAGACGGTCGCGCTTTGTGTTATGATTTTTTAATTAGCTCCTACGAGTGAAAGGGCTCGGGCTAGCGTGCTGCTCCTGGCCAGGATACTTTCCTCTCTCACTCTCTCTCTCTCTCTTTCTCTTTCTCTGTCCTTCCTTCTCTCCTCTGTCCCCGCTTTTTACTGTTCACCGTGACGAAGTGGTAGTAAACAGCGAGACGGAATCCACCCTAAGGGCCGACTGTTTGGAATTTTATTGCTCGAGGGTTCTTGTTCCTACTACTACCATTCCCCGAGAAACGGGAACAATGTGCCGAGGATGCGCCGGTGATTTGCTCCGGTCCGATGCGAGACTAATTAACGATTCGCGTCGGCCGCCAGCGCAGCGCCACGAAAGCATTAATTAAAGTAATGCTGTCCGCGAGCTGCAGAATGTCAAGCTCGAATTTGCTGGACCACGGGAATCTAACCGGCATAACTTCCCTGGGATTGGGATCGTCACACGGAGTCGCTCTGTTTCGCTGACTGTGATGCTTGTTGTGTATTTCAGGATCTCTGCCGGGATATACGCTATTTCTGATTTAACGTCGGACTGTTCCGTTTGATTGGATTGTCCTACTTGCCGCAACGCGCCCATAGATCATGCTATTTTCTACGGTTTAGTCGGAGCTTGTCTTGTCTGATTTTACATTGATTTACTTCGCTTGGATAAGCCTGATTCGTTCTACTTGCGGGAATTGTTATTGACAGGTATCGTTCGTTCTACTTGTCTGACTATATTACGGTTCGTACTGTATTATATAATTTTTATAGCGGCAGCTGTCTGATCTTATAATGATATATTTTACTTCGCACGGAGAACGTTGCGAAGAAATTTCATTTAATTGTATTATTGTTGGAACGATCTACTTGTCTGATACGATTTAGTATTATTATTAGTATTATTTACAGTATTATTAGTCGTTAATCGGCAGTATTATTAGTCGACGTATTATCAGTATTATTAGTATTAGTTATTAGTATTATTATTAGTATTCGTTTCGTCTGATTTTATATCGATACACTCCACTTGTTCGATTTAGTTTTTTTAGTACATAATTCGACCGACTTGCTCTGCTTATATGAGTACGCGACAGTTCATATCGCTTTCTTCAATCTTTAATTTATGTAGCTTTTTATTTATACGATTTATAGAATCGGACGTGATTTTATATCCACGCGTCCCACATACTTGTGCGATTCAATGAAACATTCGTCTGATCTGTTGCACTCGTCCGACTATGTCACAATTCGGATCACTTTCTCCGATCTATAAAATACTAGTCCTTTTGTCTGATTTTATATCGGTACGTTCAACTTTCACGACTTTCTATGTATTGCCACGTTTCACTTGCACGATTTTATATCGCCACGTTCCACTTGTACGACTTTCTATCGACGCGCGTCACTTGCCTGACTCGTTCTACTCGTCCGACTATATCAGCTCATACCACTTCTTCCATCTGATACAGTGGTAATCGTCTTGTCCGACTTGCGCTGCTGCGTTCAACACGGCCGACACAAAGCGGAAGTTGTGCAGATTGTGCAATATAGCTAGACAAGTAGTTGATCATGTACTATGCTCGGACAAGCAGTATATTGTCCAATAGACAAGCATTGCAGAAGAAGTAAATATGAAGGGACTCGATCAACGTACATCGACTACTGCATAGCTTTTCACTCGGCAATATAGCCAGGCAAGTAGTTGATCATGTGCTATGCTCAGACAAGCAATATATTGTCCAACAGACAAGCATTACAGAAGAAGTAAGTTTGAAGGGACTCGATCAACGTACATCGACTATTGCATAGTTTTTCACTCAGCAATATAGCCAGACAAGTAGTTGATCATATACTATGCTCAGACAAGCAATATATTGTCCAACAGAAAAGCATTGCAGAACAAGTAAATTTGAAGGGACTCGATCAACGTACATCGACTATTGCATAGTTTTTCACTCGGCAATATAACCAGACAAGTAGTTGATCATGTGCTATGCTCAGACAAGCAATATATTGTCCAACAGACAAGCATTGCAGAAGAAGTAAATTTGAAGGGACTCGATCAACGTACATCGACTACTGCATAGTTTTTCACTCGGCAATATAACCAGACAAGTAGTTGATCATGTGCTATGCTCAGACAAGCAATATATTGTCCAACAGACAAGCATTGCAGAACAAGTAAATTTGTAGGGACTCGATCAACGTACATCGACTACTGCATAGTTTTTCACTCGGTGTAAAATAATCGCGGGAACACAGACAATATTCTCGCAACTCCGCGGCAACTATGCTCGAAACGATGAGAACTTTTCAACGACGTCAAGAAGCCGAGGAACCGGCCGAAACTCGTTTCCGTGGAAATGGGAATGCGTTCCCAATGTTCCGGGGAGCCCAATTATCAGCGGCCGAGCGTAACGTGCTCGCAGCTCTGTAAAATCGATGGCTGTGCACATGCACGCAGAGCAACGATGTGCGATACGCGCGCCTTAAGGCCGACCAGCCGCGTAAATCGAAGATTTCATTAACGGGGAACCGCGGTTTACTGTTACACGTGCCGCACTGCCCGACGAATATTTCGGCCACGGTCCCTGGCGATCGTCAAACTGCTGGTAAACTGGCCCAGGCATTCGATAATGGTCCAATTACCCGACTCAGAAACTCGACACGGATTTACTGAAAGGTTTCCTGTATTAACGCGGCGAAGATAATTTTCGGATAAACTGTTCGGCCGAAAGATACGAGATCGACAGCTTGTCCGTTCCAGAATTATCCTTCGTGGTGAAACATTTTGGAGAATGGACAGTTCGAAATAATTTCGTGGAACAAGGTGGTATATCATCGATAATTAGACGAAGACTTTCGTCTGACGTGATAATATTGTTGGTTAATGCAATATTGCGATGATATTGTTAGTTAATGCAATATTGTGATAATATAATGTTAGTTTAATGCAGTCGAGTGTGTAACATTGTACATGGAAATGATGGAAAGAGTACTTGCTATATCAACGACTACATGCTTCGTCGTGATACAAGATCGTTCATGGTAGATCATCTCACCTGGAGATTCTAATCGACCACTTTAGTCACGTACACCTCGTAGCATGAATGGGGTTGCAAAACCAATCTCGCAACGTTCTTGACGATATACATAGACGATGAAACAGTGATACAGATCGTGAACGGTTAGACAAGTGGATGAAGATGGTTTTGGTCAGACAAGCGAAATATGTTGGACTGAGCCAGACGGTAGGAAATGTTGGGCTAGATCAGACAGTTGAAAATGTTGGTCTGAGTTAGACATTAGGAATATTCTGGTTCGAGTCAGACAGTAGAAAAATCTTGTACTGAGTCAGACGTTAGATTGAGTCAGACAAGTGAAATATGTTAGACTGAGTCAGACAAGTGAAATATGTTAGACTGAGTCAGACAAGTGAAATATGTTAGATTGAGTTAGAAAGTAGAAAATGTTGGACTAGATCAGACAGTAAAAAATGTTGTACTGGGGCAGACAAACGAAATTCGTTATACTGAGTCAGATAATAGAAAAATGTTGCACTGAGTCAGACAAGTGAAATATGTTAGACTGAGTCAGACAGTAGAAAATGTTGCACTAGATCAGACAGTTAAAAATGTTGGACTGAGTCAGACATTAGAAATATTCTCGTTTTAGTCAGACAGTAGAAAATGTTGTACTAAGTTAGAGAAGTGAAATATGTTAGACTGAGCCGGACAGTTGAAAATGTTGGACTGAATTAGACATTAGAAATAGTCTGGTTTGAGTCAGACAGTAGAAAAATGTTGTACTGAGTCAGATAAGTGAAATATGTTAGACTGAGTCAGACATTAGAAATATTCTGGTTTGAGTCAGACAGTGAAAAAATGTTGTGTGTGTGTGTGTACTGAGTCAGATAAGTGAAATATATTAGACTGAGTCAGACATTAGAAATATTCTGGTTTGAGTCAGACAATAGAAAATGTTGTACTGAGTCAGACAAGTGAAATATGTTAGACTGAGTCAGAAAAGTTAAATAAATTGAACTGAATCAGACATTCAGTAGTATTAGTAACAAATACTAATACGTAGTAACATCTATTGATATATAGTAATTTATAATAATTTATAGTAATTAATAGTAATATACAATAATATGTAGCAACATATAGTAACATATAGTAAATCGTACTAACATATAGTATTAAAAAGTAGTACATATTAATTTCTAGTAGTATATAGTAATATGTAGTAATTTGTAGCAATATCTAGTAATATATAGCAACAAATACTCACAAAGCACAGAAATTCCATCAACGTGGTAAATCGTTTAAGCAAACCAAATTCCGTTTAGAAGCCTCGCTTCTTTTCACGATCAGAAATAAGATCATTTAAGATGTTCGAGTTAGGTGCGACAACCTATGTTCGAGGACGGAAAAAAGACAAGAAGGGTGATGCACGGAGTCTCATTAAGTTGCCGGGTGCATCGAGGCCCGTGCTTATCGGCGTTATCAAGCCTCGGTGGTATCTCACCGCCTAACTAGAAATCGATGGGACGCGTCGCGGTCTCCGGGCGTTTAATACCCGCGAAAATTATTGACCAAGTTTCTCCGGGGCCAGTGGTTCGACCGGCGGCTTAAACCGTGAAGAAAAATGTTGGCAGGCCGAGGGGGCGAGGACTCGTAGGGCGCAGAGGAACAAAAGGAAGCACGTTCGAGACGGTCGATGAATAATGCAAAAACCGTGTTCCTTCTTTTCCGGTCTCGGAGACGACGTCGGCGACCTGTCCTGCGCCGAGCAAGCGAGACGACTGGAATCGCATGATGAAATCGATCACGAGGGGGAACGGGATGAAATGTCGATAAATAGTTGATAGGATGAGACGCCGGACCACTTGGACAGTTCTCTTGTGTGGCCGGGAAACGAGCGGTTCGTGCCCGAACGGGCTGCTGAAATGATCCTAAGTGCATGCAGTGAGACCTGACAGTAGAACGAGTGCGCTGTCAGGCCAGTGGAAGAAGATTGCGATGGTCAGACCTGAGAAATACGCAGGAATTTTTGATTACGCGGAGAGGGCATTCGAATCGGACGAAAGGATAAACGAGAATGTGTTAACGGCGAAATAAGTGGAACAGGTTAATGTTAAGTCAGACGAGCAGAGTAAATCGCTGTATAAGGCCGGGCGAGTCGACTGTATCAATGTAAATCAATATCCAAATGATTTCCCGTCTACGGCTGTTAAAAGGAATAAAAATGCTTCCGACTGAACTCTCGATCAAGCGAGTAAATGAGATCGATAGCAGTTCAAGGAAATGCAATATGAACGAAGTACAAACTGCTG
Source organism: Megalopta genalis (assembly GCF_051020955.1). Lineage (NCBI taxonomy): Eukaryota > Metazoa > Arthropoda > Insecta > Hymenoptera > Halictidae > Megalopta > Megalopta genalis. Next base: position 25,255,829 of record NC_135013.1, on the reverse strand, counting down.
TGCATGCAAACTGCACGGCATTAAAGCTGAAGCTGATATTCTTGTTCGTGTCCAGCCGATAGGAATTAAATATTTATTAAACCACTGGCTCAGAAAATGCGCTTGGCGAATCTGTTGCAGTTTTTTCTTTCTATTTCCGGCGTCCACGAAAGAGAATTTATAAGACCGGTTTGATTCTATTCGAAGCCGCAATTTTTATCTAGCATGGGGATGGTAAATCGACCGAATGCTGGTAGAACGTATCGCTGTTAGGTCGGACAGATAGAATTAATTAGTCCCGATTCTAATTGTGTGTGCGTCACGTTCGACTCGGGTAAGTATAATTGCGTGTGTGTGTCACGTTCGATTGGGGCAAGTGGCGTATATTGATATCGGTGCAAACAAGTGGAATACATTAATAAGGTTTAGAGAGGTAGAACCAATTAATGTCGGCTGAAGCAGATACAGTATGTTGACGTTAGTCAAGATGTACAGGGAGAGAGCGTGGCAATATCAATTTAACTGGGACGAATGTGTCGACCTAATTTTAATCGAGTAGAATAAGTCGATGGGAAATCTGGCATGGCGACTGGCAGGATTAAAATTGGAGATACATGATACGTATACGCGATACTGTATGATTATATACTTATATATTTGTAGATACTTATTACTATTACTCATTATTACTTACTATTACTCGTGATCATATTCCTGTTAATATCTTGCACAATTTAATACTTGTAACATCATATTCTGTGATATAGTATTTGTCTGACTATATTTTTTTCACTTACTATTGGTTTCATTATATTTTTCATTTACTACTTGTCTGACTCTATTTTTTACCTACTACTTGCCTGACTACATTTTTCCAAATATCACTGGTCTGACTACATTTTTCCATCTATCACTGGTCTGACTACATTTTTCATTTACTATTTGCCTGACTACGTTTTTCATCTACTACTTGCCTGACTACATTTTTCCAAATATCACTGGTCTGACTACATTTTTCATCTACTACTTGTCTGATTACATTTTTCATCTACTACTTGTCTGACTACATTTTTCATCTACTACTTGTCTGATTACATTTTTCATCTACCACTTGTCTGACTACATTTTTCATCTACTACTTGCCTGACACATTTTCCTGCATTGGACTATTTATAACTTACACTACTGTATCATGTTTCATCCTGAGTGTTGTTCCAACCATTCAATATTATTCAATGATATTTATCCGTCTAATAAGAGATTCACTGAAAATGTCTTCCATTAATGTCTCCATCGAACGTCCAATTTCGCCACCGCAAATTCCACTTCCGCGCATTGTAGACGTTAGTAAAAATCAAATCAAACTTACAAGTCAGCTCGACAATCGCTACTTCGCCGATTCCGGCAAACTGTGTTGGGAAGCAATCACGTTTAAATTGATCATTCAGAAGAGATGTTGCACTACTGGTCTACTACACGCAGCCCCATTCTACTATTCCCTTTCATCGTTCCCAACCGAATCACTTCTACTCGCCTTACCACAAACGCAAGCCTCGTTAGCTATCTGTTGATAGAGTCTCCCGTTTCGTCAATCCGTCCTCGGACAATCTCATTCTACTCACCCGTTTGTTCCATATTTGATGGTGTCTCCGTGTCCGACTGCGCACGATCCTGTCCAACTAATTCTACTTCGGCGACAATGTAAACGCATTCCACTTGCGTGTCCGCGAACGATGCTATTGTAGTCAATACCGAGTTCCCAGTTCTGTCAACTATTTCGTTCTGGAAACTGTAACGAGCCGCCTGACCATACGCGATTCTGTGTCACTCGTTCAACATTTAATGGAGCATTGTATAGCGCCCCTTATGGGGCCATTGTTGCGCCGATTTTAATTAAACCAGCCCAAAATTTCGCGTACCGCATCGGAAGCTTTTAATACTTCGCATACGGGAACCGCTGTAATTGGTTTTACAAATGGAACAATAACAGATTAAAGATTCATTCAGGCTACAATCACATGCTGAAACTTAATGCTGTAGATCGAATTTGGGATTTCTTAATCGTGGAATCTTTTATTATGACGATTTGGTGCACTGTTGTGTCCGTGCTTTGAACAGTCTTCGTGAATTTTTTGCCGACGGATAAATCGAAATTCAGCTCGGTAGAAGCAATTAAACAGGTGCATTCGTGGAATACGCGATAGCTGAATTATTGCTACGATATTTCAAGATTAAATTGACTAATTATATTCAAACTTGATAAATTATGTCTAATTATTCCTATGATGTTACCAGCTGGAATTGATCATTCAATTCATACTTAATAAATTCACTTATGTTATTGTTATGATATCACAAGATTGAATTGATCAATTAAAGTCAATTTATTAAGTATGAATTTAATTGATCAATTCAATCTCGAGATATTAAAACAATAATACGAGTTAATTTATTAAGTATGAATTTAATTAATCAATTCAATCTCGAGATATCACGGCAATAATTAGACTTAGTTTATCAAGTTGGAGATTAATTAGTCAATTCAATCTTGAAATATCGTAGCAATAATTCAGCTATCGCGTTTTCCATGAATGCACCCACTTAATAAATTGACTTCAATTACAGCTGCGATATCTCAGGATTGCGTTGTCCAATCAAGTTCGAACTTAATCCATATTGAAAGAATGTCTGTCACTGCGATTCGAGGCGGAAACCGCGGCGGATTCGAGATCAGCAGGTGGGGGAGTTATGAGAATGGGTACGAACTCTTTAATAGAAAAGTTTTCTGTGCCGGCGCGCGGCGGGAAGAGGACAGGAACGAGAGATACGGGCAATCTTATCGGAATTATCACAGCGATATTTCACGGTCCGAGTGGGCAGCCGCTCGTTCGTCGAAACTTTCCTCGAGGGCTTCGTACAGCTTAATGGATCGTGATCATCCGTCGCATAATCGCGCGATCCAGGAACGGTCCGTTCTCCCGGCCTCGAGTGCTTCCGTTCATTTCGGCCAGCTCATCAGATTCATCTCGATCGCGTCCAGTTTTGCGAATCCCGCTCGTTCGGATATTTCCCAAATGTTATTGTAGAGTACGTTGCATAAGTAATTTAACCAGTTAGCTGCTTTCGACGAGTATAGTCGTCGTGAATAAATGGCAATATTTTATGCTATGACAAGAATGTTCGTCATGAGTGAAAATTTGACCGACGATAACTCTACGAAAAATCATTGTAGGATGATGACATCTTTTTTAAATTAAAGCTCGAAACATCTACTTTGAGATAACGTTTCTGGACTTTAAGTTTGATGCAACCTCGCCACTGTAACCCTTTAAATGCGAGGCCATGTTTGTCATATTGAAAATTACCAAGTTTGACGAAACGCACGGACTTTGTAAAATTTTTTTCGGAGACGTCGTTTACAGCGGAATAAAGTTTGATCCTTCCCCTTTAATTTAAAAAAGAAGAAACTTGGCTGCGATTTTTCTTCACGAAGTTACAGCAATTATTTGTTTATTTTCAGATATTTTCAATATTCCTAGGCCAAAACGAAATAGAACGAACAAATAAAAAGATATAAATAATTATTATGAAAAGAACTGTATACAGTGTCTGAGTTAGATAGTATTCTCGTCATCGCGCACTTTTTGCGACGCATTTTAAGTACACATTTTTCGTTCATCGTATATAAATATTTCGAAGTTCGATACGTTACCTAGAAACATTAATCTATCGAAGTAGTATAAATATATTTCGCTTGTAATAAAATCGACGTTAATCCTATACTCCCTGAAAAGCGTTTCATAGTAGGTACTTTCATCTTAACCGGTTAATAGACGATTTCCCGGAGCTCCTTCGAAGAGATCGCCCGGAAAATTCGACGCACGAAAAAACCCGACCCAGTTCGCCGAGCCGGCTCTCAAATATTTCGAAAATTCCCCGATAATTCTCGGCACTCGGGCGAACGCGAAATTAACCGAGTTTTAATAGCGACACGCGACTTTACGGCCAAATGACAATCGAAACTTTCAAAACCGCTCATTTACATCTCGTTTCGAGAACGTCGATGGCCGGGACGCAGTTCAACGCGGCGCGGTGACGTTGCACGAGAACTAATTATCCTGCGAAAAACGCTGGTCGTGGAAAAACGATAATGTAGAATGAAATTTCGAAGGGAAAATTTTCGGCTAACCGCTTGGGAATTTAACTGGTAGATGAGATAATTAGCCCGTGCGAGATAACAATGGTCTGCATCGGGCGCAGGATATAATAAGTCCTGAAAATGATGCAGTATTGTTTTTATACAGTTCGAATGTTTTCATTGTTTTGCTTTTAGTCTACTTATTTATCAAATGATTAGTGGACAATGAGTCTTACATTCGATCTAATAGGATTTTAAATGTTTTCACTGTATTGCATTTGATGTGATTATTCATTGAACGTTTCCACTGTTTTGCATTTGATTTCATTATTCATTAAACGTTTCCACTGTGTCTTGCAATTGATTTCATTAATTCACGAAACGCTTTCACACTTATTCATTCGATCTCTGTCCATTGTTTTGCGTTTGAACTACCTATTCTTTAAATGGTTGCATTGTTTTGCATTTAATCTACTTATTCTTTAACCCGAGAAAGATAACCTACGTCGCAGAGGCGCCTGCGAAGACTGTTGATTTTTGTTAATTTTTCATAGAGGTCTAGTGATTTAAGTTTAAAATTACTTAAAATATAAAAAAGTATAATAGAAATGCATTTTATTTTTACAATAATGCCAAACCTTTAAAATGACTAGATTAACTTAAATAAATATCCATTGTTAGCATAAAATTGACGCCTTAGAAAAGCATGCGTTGTACGTTGTCATATGGTTATCTTTCTAGGGTTAAACGTGCCCACTGTTTTCTACACAATGGATCCAAACAAAATCCGCGATCTAGAACCTAACAAGACTTTCCGATTCGACTTTTTCGCACTTAGAATTCTCCCTTGTTCCCCGAGGAAGCTCGAAAGATCGATTTTCGGTACACCGATGGCGTTTCTTATCTTGCGGAAGCGGCGCCGATCTCGATTTCAAAGATGCCTCCGTCGGATTCTGGGTCCGAATACGCTCGTCTGTTAGCGGATTAACTGACTGAGCACGGTAAAAATGCGGCTGTCCTCGGTCGCCGATTTTCAAAGGACAAATATCGCGGATTCCGCAGGCGTTGGCCGCCGGATTTCGTGATCCGAAAATGGTATTCGACTCGTTCGTTTCCCATTTTTCAACGTATCCCCGCGGCCGCCGGCCGAACGTGCGCCGGCATCTGTGCACCGTTCCTATTGTTTGTGCCCGGCGACCTTTTGTCACGAGGCTCACGCGACATCCATAATCGCGGCATTTACAGCCCGTCGATCCGATCGCGATTGTCCCGATGGGGATCGGCCAAGATGGATCAGCGGGAAACGCGCGCGCGTTCGCGTCGTTTCGGAAAGTGTCCGCCATCTGGGTCCCGATCGTTTCCTGTCCCATTGTTGGACTGGAAGAGGAAACGAGAATAGACAATCAGGATCTTGCAGCAAAAAGGCTCGAAATTGACTTGGAATCCCGTGAAAGGAAAACAGAAATTTTTCAAATTGCGTGCTCCAGAATAAGCTGCTACGGAATTTCGAATCGTTTTCGCCGGATCTGCAGCGTAGGGCAACGCAATAATACGCTTTGTTATTTTTTAACTAGGGAACGGAGGGACTGTTTTATTTGACATTTTTACCAGAGGTACAGGCACCTTCCTTTGTATTTCAGAATTTTTGTATCAACATTCGGACGAGTGTGCAATTTTAAAAAAAATGTGAACGACGGTCGATTTTTGTGAAGATACGTGGAAGATTCGAAATATATTTCTAGCTTCAGTGATTTTGCTTAAAAATGATTTGATGATTATTTTGGTCTTGGATGACTTCTATCATATTTTAAAATAATTCTGTTAGTTATTGATCTATACTGAGCACGTCTACTTATTGAAACTGTAACGATCAGCAATATTTTCTTCAAGTTGCGCGGCTAAAATTAAACTTTTAGAGTAAATCGTGAATAGTTACGAAAGAACGCGTGTAATATCAGCATGTAATATCTGAGCTACAGGTTTTATACGTCAATAGAAATGGTAATTTTAACTCGCAGTTACAAAAAAATTCAGCTTGTTCAAATCGTTACGAAAGGAGAGGGATATTTCGCGACGTAAAACACGTTAAATTTTGCACGAAATTTCGCAGCTTAAATTCCCATGGGAATCGGCGGTCCTAGTAACCATCATAAGCAGGATGTCCCGTTTAATTGGCGCAAATATTTCCCATCGATCCCGTGTAATCGCCGGACGGTAGATAAAACAAGCGGCGAGATATGGAAACAAAGGCAGCCGGGGAACGTCATGCAAGAACGGTCGGATTAATTAATCGCGTAACCAAGTAATTAATCGGGACGGGCCGCAATTCACGGGAGAAACTGTGGCCGCCGGCCAAAGGAAAGGCTTCGGGGATTGACATTTCGGTGACGCCGATACGGATTTTCGAGGCGCGTCGACTGGTAGGTGACTCGTCGACAACAATAAAATTCAGTTAACAGAGGATCGATTGAAACCGCGGTTTTTGTCCGCTCGATTTCTGCGCGCCGATTCCGACACGCCTGCGAACTCCCGTTTCAAATGGGACGCTTCTTGAGCGGTCGCTTTATGGTCAACCTGACATCGATTCTATCGGTTTGGTATAAACGTTCGATTTACCTTCGAACGCAATCATTACATTCAACTAAGTTCACGATACCTTTCGGGCCAAGATTTCCGAAAGTTTGCTGAATCGTATAAGATGCTACGCGGATTTGTGGTTGGATTTTTAATTTTTAGTCACGATCTTTTTGCAGATTTTCATGCGATTTTTAATCGACGGAGCGAATGGATCAGCAACGTTGAAACGGCAAAGGTTCGGCGTAACAGTGCTACGCTTGTGCTTACAACAACCACGTTCTCTTAAACACTTAGCCTCGAGTCTCGAGCGACCCTTGTTAGCGACCGGAACAGCTCCCAAAGGGCTACAAATAATCGTTGAACCGAAACAATGCACTCAGCGTGGATTCCGAAATCCAGGTACCCAATCCGCGCCCATTCTAATCTAACCACTGAATCCTTTATGTCAGATTTGATATTAACAGGAAAAAGACTATGCGACTTGGAACCGGGAAATATCAATCTTTGCGTATAAATTTACTGACGTAATATTTTAGAAAATTTTTTAGAAAATTTGCAAAATTTTCTGTCTTTTGTTTAAGACATCTCGAACTATTTAGACAGTTTTATCACTTTGTTAAGCAATTGTTATGCCATATGTCTTTGTAATTTGAATTATATTGAATTATATTTGAATCATATTTGAATTATATTGAATTATATTTGAATTATATTTGACTTATTTAAAATAATAAATAAATCAATTAATAATGAATTAACTAAGAAGATTAAATTTTCTCTGATAAGTAAAATAATAATCGAGATGCTTGGTCATCGCAATTAATGAAAAACAAATAACGGAACAATATATTTTTGCAACGCTGTGGCTAAAAATGAAATTTGGCCAAAATGATGACCGAGTCACAGTGGACTGTAACACTTGTTGTGTCTTTTCGAACGACAGCTGACTAGTAAAAATGATGAAGATCCTCAAGCCTTCTAAAAATCGGATAGATCGTTTGCTACCGAAATGGCGGGTTTTAAAAGTAATCAAATCGGATTATCCCGCGGTGTTTGGAATCGTTCGACTGTCTGGATTTTTATTTGGTTGGAAAATTGTCCGGATTACGCGAGCAAATTATTCGGCGAAGCCCAACATTGGCTCGGCCGTTTCACCTGGCGGATCGATAATTGATGGTATTCAAACGCCGTTGAAACCCGAATTTCGAAAAAAAAGGGACACAGGAAACCGCAGCGGCTAGAACATGGGCCAGCGATCTGCAAACGCCGCTCTGAAACAACATTTCCAGTGGAAACCCTTCGCTGAAACTGAATAGAGGAATTCGATCGGTACTTGATTCCTCTGCCGAGTTAGCTGCCAGCGGATCTGACCTGTTCTACCAAGCCGAGAATTTATTATCGCGCTGCGTGTCCACTTTCAAGCGAGACCTCGGTCTATGCACAAATAATTACGCTATTTCGCCCTTACAGGTAGCGTAATTAAAATTAGAAGTTACAAACGAGCGAGAAGAAGCCGAAGTTCGTTAAAGAGTTACGTTACGGATGAATTTGACAATGTTAAGCTGCGTCTCCACGAGTGAACAACTATCGAGGTTTATTCTTAAATGTGACACTTGCAGTTTTAATTATGTCTTTTTTAGTATTCATTCAAAAAATGAAAAGATAGAAGTGTCATTGTTTTTATAAGGAAATTTGTGATTGGATTTGGCCGTGTTAAGCTACTTCTCCACGTGTGAACAACCATCGAAGTTTAATATAAGATTTGGCACTTGTAGTTTTAATTGTGTCTTTTTTAGTATCTATTTAAAAAATGAAGAAATAGAAGTGTGATTGTTTTTATACAGAAATTTATGATTGGATTTGCCCGTGTTAAGCTACTTCTCCACGTGTGAACAACCATCGAGGTTTAATATAAGATTTGGCACTTGTAGTTTTAATTGTGTCTTCTTTAGTATCTATTTAAAAAATGAAGAAATAGAAGTGTGATTGTTTTTATACGGAAATTTGTGATTGGGTTTGGCCGTGTTAAGCTACTTCTCCACGTGTGAACAATCAACGAGGTTTAATATAAGATTAGGCACTTGTAGTTTAAAAAAAAAATTGTGTCTTTTTTAATATCTATTTAAAAATTGAAGAGATAGAAGTGTGAGTCGTTTTATTAAGAAATCTGTGATTGGGTTTGGCCGTGTTAAGCTACTTCTCCACGTGTGAACAATCAACGAGGTTTAATATAAGATTTGGCACTTGTAGTTTAAAAAAAAAATTGTGTCTTTTTTAATATCTATTTAAAAAATGAACAGATAGAAGTGTGAGTCTTTTTATTAAGAAATTTGTGATTGGATTTGGAATTTTTAGATTAGTCACTACGCGTGAACAACTACCGAACGAACGTATCACTTATAATTTTGATGGCATCTTCAACGTCAGCAATGAAGAAATCAATTGCAAGCTTTTGTAACTAATATTGTTACAAAAATCGTGACCAAAATCGTGTCCTCACACGAGAGGACTTTTGTCGAGGTATATTTTCAAAATTAGACTCTGACTCTGGTACAACACGTCATTCCGCAAGAGTGGCTTATTCCGGCGCCGATTTCCAAAGCGTATACACAGCGTAACCCCACAAAACAGAGCTCCGGTGCACAGAAACCTCAAAGCGGCTTTTCCATAACTCATACAGCGCACGCATTTCAAAGTTGACTTTTGTGAATTTCACCCTCGGCGGATCCGAGATCGGTCGGCCTCAAGCTTCAGCCGCGTCTCCACTCGACAGAGCACTTTAGCTAATCTCCTCAGCTAGAACAAGCGCTGTGACTCGCGTTTGCAATAATATATATGTCCCGAGCCACTGCAAATTTATGAATTTTGAAGGAACGCGGCGGCGTTGTGGAAAATTAATAGAAACAGTGACGTTAGACTTTGAAATGAAAAGAAGACGATAAAAAGGAAGGATCCTTTTATGCTTTCGTAGGTTCACTGCCTCGGAAATATCGCGCAGCTGAATAATTTATTTCATGTCTTTGTTTCGGATTTACAGAAAAGGAGCTAAACGTCCCAGAATCCGAAGAGAATTAACACGTTAAGCGCCGCGTCAGTAATTAAAAAATTTCTTTTCGGTAACAAGTAATATTTAGATACTCTCTTTTATGATCTCCGAATTATTAAAAATGTATTAATAGAAGAATACAATTTTTTAAGTTGTCAGTCACCAGCGAAAAAATCATATTCTTCTATAAATAAATTTAGAATAATTTGGAGAACATAAAAGAATGTACCTAAATATTACTTGTTACGAAGAAAACAAAATTTCAATGAATATTGTTAAAACACGGTATACACATAAATGCAGGTTATATCGAATGTTACAACTGGATCTTCATTTAAAATAAAAATTGCATAACACGATGGACAGATAAAAAAGTCTCTGTTCTTCTAATAATTTTAATAACTTGTAAATGATATAAAAATCAAGTTCAAATTCAAATTCTTCTCATGATTTTATAATTTTCTTTCTGATTTAATCATTTTAAACGGAGAGGAAAGGAAGACAATAACAGTAGAACGAAAAGATACAAAACTATTGTCTTTTAATTATCGTAAATTATGATCATTTCTCGTATGCTTCTCGTATGCTTCGGCATAATAAAATGCCGAAGACCCGAGATTATTTACCTCTTATTTAGCTCTGTTATAGAAAAATCGTACAAATGGCCATCGTTACAGCCTCGTGGACCGGAACCTCCCCTTAAAGCCCTTACCGTTGAATGCGATATCCAACGAACTTTCGCAGACAATGCTGGCCGAATATTACGGATGTTTCCGGCGGCGGGACGCGATTCTGAACGAAACCACCTGGAAGACGGGCCAGGATGATAATCACGGGACAGGACGAGCCGATCTCCCGAGGAATTGTTTGCTAACGAAACGTCAGCCGCCGCCGTCATTCAAACAGTCGCCAACCCGCTCGGCAGTTCTCCCCCTTTCTCTCTCCTCGCCCTTTTATTTTCACCTGCCCCTCCCCCCGGGGCGATTCGAGCTGACAAGGGCTGCTGCCCCACATTCCCGCTGAAAAACCCGTGAAACGATGCTCCCTGCCCTCTGTCAGCTCGATGCCCTCGGACCAATCGATGCCTCCTCCATCGTTCCCGCTCCGTCCGCGCGCTTCAACGCTCATTACGCCGGGAAACGCGCGACCAACTTGCGTCGAGCGATTCGATGACGCCCCGAGAACGCTTTCTTGTTCCATCGAAAATTCAGCACAATGCCGGAGGTTTTTTTTTTTGTTGTCCCCGACGCGAATAATGAACGCATCGATTTCGAACTTTTGCAAGTTCGCGCGGCGACGTTCGAACAATCGGCACAAATTCGTTCGCGTTAATCCGACGATTTTTGTGAATTTGCGCATTTTTCATAGGTAACGGAAGTCTCTTTTTTTTCTATTGCGTTGAAAGATTAAGGTTATATCGGAGAATATTTTTAAACAGTGCTCGTGAAACTTCATGGAATCGTTCGACAATGAGGAATGTTCGCAGCTAGAATGAATTCTTTCTCCGTTGAACACTGAAAAGTCGAGGTGATTTTTAAGATTTTTTTAGGGCAATGCTAACAAATCTATCGTTCTTAAACTTTATGGGATCGTTTGTTAATGTTTGAAAAGTGAATGAAAATCTTTTCTTACGAACGCAATGTGTTCGAAGCTAGAGAGAATTCCTTCTTTGTTGAATACTAGAAAGTCCGGGTGATTTTTAAGAATTTTTTAAAACTATACAGATAAACGTATCGATTTGTAACTCTATAGAATTGTTTCGTCAATGTTTGAAGAACGTATAAAAATCTGTTGTCACGAACGTACTGACTGCGTTCAAAGTTACAGATTCTCGTTCGAAGTTCGAATCGATCCTTTCTTTAAATTTGTAGTTGTTATGATCCTTCGTTTAAACAACGGCAACGAATCGATCGGGTTAGAACTTTCCAGAACGGTTTTCCGATGCTCGAAAAACGTGTAGAATTTTATCCACGCCGAAGGTAATCGTTTCGCCCGGAAGTCGCAATGGTCCTGGCAACGCGACCGCAAAAATATTTTTCCGCATTGCGACCATAGAACCTGTCGTTGCGCCTCTCCGATGTAAAAAAGCTGGACAAATTTTTTGCGCTGTAATGAACGTGACTATCATGTGAACTAGAACAAATAAAAAATATCGAAAAATGCGCTTTTAAAAGCGGCATTTTGTTTCAGAATTTACGGGACAGGATTTGAACGTATTGATCCAAGAACGAACTATACAACGAGCATTTTCGAGCATTTTTTTATGTGTTTCAATTTTCGAAATTAACAGAGAGGTTGTCCGATCATGATTTCGGTAATAACGAAATAAATCATTTCAAATTTTCGCTGTCGGCTTGTTTGCGATTGTCAAATATTTGTGAGGAAAACGTGTGCGCCAAATAAAATGTTTTGCGATAATCAAATAAGTTTAAAACAAATCCGGACAAATTATATTTGAAATGAATATAAAAAATAACTATTTAAAATGATTCATTTCGAACCGATATTTTGAAAATGTTGCTGTTATTTGGAAATAAAAAGAATAAGAATAACGAATTATTTCGTTATATCTTTTATTTCAAATATGGCGAAAGAAATAATTCTCGAGATAATATGCAACGGGAAGATTTTATTTAAGGAAATCGTTGCAACAATTGGCTTTGAGCAAAAAACCTTTCTCTGAAAAAATTCATTCTTAAGAGACCTTTATCTTAAGAGATAATTGTTTCAAATAATATTTCAATAATATTTCAGATTGTATCATTTTACATTGTTAACATAGTTAACATTTTCGATTGTAAAAATTTCACTGTTTCTTCTTCTTTCTTTCTTCAGGATTTTTCTTCAACATTTTCCATTGCAATAATTTCATCAAAGAGAAGGAAAATTTATATCTATCGTGTGCCCATAGTAATTGTTTAAATAGTTCAATATTGACGACAAGATTTCCAGAAATTATTATTTAATGATTGAAAACAAAGGAATGTTGGCGTCTGGAACAGATTTCTTCAAAATAGGCTTGGCAGTCAATCTGTTAACACAATATATGCGGGAGAAATATTAACGTCTTTTAAAAAATTGTTTTTCAATTCAAAAACGTTTAATATTTGCAAAACTGACAATAAGATTTTGATAACAAGTATATAACGAGGATTTTTAGGATTTCACAGAGGGATTCTTTAAAATATATAACGAGATTAAAAAAAAATTAAATTTTTTAAAAAGCTATTAAGTACTTATTCCACAGAGATAGTGTGTTAATGAAGAAAGACAAATAAATAATAGATTTGGCATTTGGAGCATGCACCGGTGCTGATCCTTGCGCGAGAGGTAAGAGGGAACCTGTGTGTGGGGTTATTCGCGTCACGACCCCGGCGCATTGTTTCGCAGACACCGGGGCGATCGTCCTACAAGAGCTTCAACAGGTACCGACCGCCGCGCCAGCCCGATTGGCCAAGAATAATTTAAGTGCCGTGACATTTTTAGCACCATTGGCGGCGAGCCGGAGCAACGAACCGGTTGCCACGGATTCGTGGGATGTCACGTTCCCACGGAACGATCCATTCCTGTGAAGTACACCGGCGCCGCCGAGCTTCCTTCGTTCCTCCTCGAACCGCCGCTTTCGGTGATTTCCAACCTTCGCCAATACCGCAGACGTTAGACACTCGAGTTTAGGCCAATGTTTACGACAGCCACGTGAGCACTCCCGCAGTTTTTGCCCTCGACATTTCCGTTCGCCTCCGTCGCTCCTTTTAAATTGATAGTTCTTTCCATTCATGGCTGGTGGAACTCCGCCGTTCCCGAGCGGACTTTCCGATTTTTTTTACAGAAAACTACGATGGCTCCGGTAACGGGCTTTTGCACGTGCCATTGTTGATGTCTCAGGGAGGTCCTCAAATTTTTTGACGAGTGTAGGAGCATTATTGAGCGCGCGACAAGCGAACGAGCACGTAAAGATACTTTAGTATTGTTTCATCGGGTGCGACAAAGTTAGACGGGTTTTTGAACTGTCGGATTTTTTTTACGGAAAATTAGAATACTTCTGGCGTTGCTGTTTTGCACACATTATTAATGATGGCTTAGCAAGGTTCACTAATTTTTTGACAAGTGTACAAGAATTATTGAACATGCGATAAACGAACAAGCACATAAAGACACTTTAGTATTGTTTCATCGAGTGCGACGAAGTTCGAAGGATTTTTGAACTATCGGATTTTTTTTACGGAAAATTAGAATACTTCTGGCGTTGCTGCTTTGCACACATTATTAATGATGGCTTAGAAAGGTTCACTAATTTTTTGACAAGTGTACAAGAATTATTGAACATGCGATAAACGAACGAGCACGTAAAGACACTTTAGTATTGTTTCATCGAGTGCGACGAAGTTCGAAGGATTTTTGAACTATCGGATCTTTTTTACGGAAAATTAGAATACTTCTGGCGTTGCTGTTTTGCACACATTATTAATGAGGTCTTAACAAGGTTCACTAATTTTTTGATGATCGGAGTATCGTCATACAACTTGTTACACTCAATTCAAGCAGGTGCAAGAAAAATGTAATCATTTACTTCGGACAATTTCGATTGTATTATAAGCAAACTGCGAATCCTTACGCGAAATAAAAATTGTCGAAGTTGATCGAAAGAAATATAATTTAGGTGAAAATGTCTTTCCTCTTTTACTGATTGTAATAAATTGAAAACAATGTAAGAATATCGTCAAATTCCTTTGAAAATCTTTACAACTATGAATCCGACCTGTTGATTTTGATCATAAATGCTTAAACCCTGCAGTATAATTATAAGTCACAGAAAGAAAATTAATTTACTCGCGTGTTAACGAATCTATTCACATGCTAAGCAATTAGCTGAGTTTGACGAGTATACTCGTCACGGAGAAGTGGCAGTATTTTGTGTAGCGTCGAGTATACTCGTCGTGCGTAAAAATTGGCTATTTAAATTGTAATTTTAGTGAAAGCGAAAACATATTCTGAAATTTCAAGGTGTTTAGAGTACTTTGAGGCCAGATCAGAATAAAACAAACAAATAAAAAATACGAATAATATTAGAAAAGAATCATGATATTGATGTTCGACGTGCAAAGTGCCATTACGTATCGTTCCTTGCTTTGCCGAATACCACTCTGTAGCAACAATTTGAATCTTTACTTTTTATAAATGTTTGATTTTTCCTTTTTCGTTTATTATGTATGTAGTATATGTTAATGTTAATTGAATAAGTAAATGTTGATAACAAAATTGTTTGTTAAACAAATTAATTTATATTATTGATTTATATATTATTATTATTATATTTTATATATTATTATTATTATTATTATTATTATTATTATTATTATATTATATATTTATATATTATTTAATTGATTGACAATAAAATTGTTAATTCCATAAAATAAAATCGTCTCTTTCATCCAACATTTTAACAGCGGCACTTGCTCTGTGTTCGACGAGTGCACTCGTCATCGCTTGATTCTCGCGACACATATATAGGTGCGCGCTCTGAAAAGGAGGCACCACAGCTAACTGGTTAATTACAAGACGCTCGAAGGGTTTCAACGATCGCGAGCCTCGGCCACGCGTTCTTATACAATCACGATCCCGAACAGGGGCGCGGGCACACGCGCGGTAAGACGGCGAACGAATGCTAGTAATTAACGTAATTACAAGGCTAAAGGAGTTTCGGAAGCATGCTCGGCCGCAACTTGAAAAGTTGTTGTTTACGTAGCGCCGGTGTGGTAGACGAGTGCGGTCCTCGGGCGTCAACTGTGTCTGGTATTGTGCACCGAGTACAACACGTGGCCGAAGCGAAGTTTAACGGCGCAGCCGCGACGGCTCGTAATCATTTCTTTTTAATGAATTAATTGAAGTTGTTCTGCGGGGTCCGACCGCGCGACCGGATACCGTGCGATGAAACCTCGTTGAAATATAAAATATTTCGCCGGGCCGGAAAGTTTCCATCGAGTCGAGAGCATTCCTTAAACATTTATTCATTATTGGCGTGCCCGAAGTTTTTCAGCAGTGCGGGCTTTCCGTGCACCTCCGACGCTGAAAAAGCGCTCCAACGTCGCAAAATTTGAAGCTGTTCGAAGGTTATTAACCCGAGAAAGATAACCTACGTCGCAGAGGCGCCTGCGAAGACTGTTGATTTTTGTTTATTTTTCATAGAGGTCTAATGATTTGAGTTTAAAATTACTTAAAATATAAAAAAATATAATATAAATGCATTTTATTTTTACAATAATGCCAAACCTTTAAAATGACTAGATTAACTTAAATAAATATCCATTGTTAGTATAAAGTTGACGCCTTAGAAAAGCATGCGCCTCTGAAGCGTATGGTTATCTTTTATGTACGTTGTCATATGGTTATCTTTCTAGGGTTAAAGCTTCCGGCGCCCCGAGATTCCGAAGCGTATGTGAAACAAAGAAATTAAGCGACTGCGGAGTTCTTCGCGAGTGAAGAGAAGACGAAACCTTTGCCTCGGTTTCGATCAAACCGTAGTCGAATGAAAAGTGAAACGTGCAGATTTAATCGGACTTTTATGAATTGCCGAGAATATTGATTTCGAAACATTTGGACGATACGGAAAGTCGGACAATTGTGCTAACTTTATAATCTCTTCTTATCTTAGGTTTCAGGATTTCTCTTTCTCAATATAATCGAATTAAAATAACGAATTACGATGTAATTGAATTAACATGACGAATTATGATGTACTGGATTAAAATTATGAATTTCGACGTACTGAATTAAAATTATGAATCACGATGTGCTGTATTAGAATTATAAATTACGACGTACTGAATTAAAATTATGAATTACGATGTGCTGTATTAAAATTATGAATTACAGTGTACTGTATCAAAATTATAAATTACGACGTGCTGAATTAAAATTATGAATTACGGTGTACTGTATTAAAATTATAAATTACGACGTACTAAATTAAAATTATGAATTACGACGTACTGAATTAAAATTATGAATTACGACGTACTAAATTAAAATTATGAATTACGATGCGCTGAATTAAAATTATAAATTACAACGTACTGAGTTAAAATCAAAAAATACGGTGCGATTGATTTTAAATTATGAATTAAGAAATAATAAATCAATAGGTAATAATAGAGAAGAAAATACGCGGGTATCTCTCTTCTTCGAAATTATGAGCCGTAATTTGAAGAACTGTATTTCAATTATATTGTATTTCAATTACATTGCATTTCAATTACATTGCATTTGAATTACAATATAGTTGAATTACATTGCACTCGAATTACAATGTAGTTGAATTGCAATGCAATCAAAATACAATATAATTGACTTACATAATTGAATCCCAAGGTAATTGAATTAGCACAGCTGAAAGCACAATTAGCACAAACTTGAATTGGAACAACTGCGCCGCGCTTAAATTTCGCAAACCCATGTTTAATGATTTAAGGGAACATGAAACGTGTATCCGTGGATTTCGAAATGGCGCGAACGATCTAAATAAGTAACTGTCGGCGAACTCGCGGGACTGCGTTCGCGGGAAACAAACGAACGTCCCCGACAATTAAGAACAACTGGGAACGGCGCGTCTCCCGGCGTGATTTCGGTATCTTTTCAATTGCTCGCAACGAACGAATCGGCGCGGACGCGTTTCTCCACGGTGAATTGCGAGTGTTAGTGGCACGTGTAAATGTTCCGCGAGACTCGCAGTTTAATATGCAGCTAAGCGAGACCGTATCGCGTAACTCGCGCTACAGGGACCAGCGTCTCCGCCATAAATTCCAACTGTTTCTTCATTGAATTACTCCCGGGCTCGGTGTGCACACGGCTCGTTATTGCTGTAGCACTCGGTACTCGGTGTTGCGCGCCCGGGAATCCCGTTAATTTGAAATTTAAAAGGTTCTCGGGTTGCCGATTTTTTCGCTGTTCCGCTCGGCGCGGCCGACAAGCGGCGAGAGCCGGGAGAGGACAGCAATGAGTCGTTAAGCGTTCCTCGGCGAGGCGACATGAAATTCCGATGCGAATCCGGCGCTCGTTTCGTTATTAACTACGGCCACGCTCGTCCCGTCCCGCCCGCCAAGGAAATTTTAATGACGTCCGCGTGATTAATGTTAGTCAATGCGAGCGCGTACCGTTTGAAAATTGCAATTACACCGCTCTACCTCCATTTCGACGCTTCAATTTCGCTCTGACGACATCTGTTTTACCACGTCGAGCTGTTCTTCTCCTTGTAGCTCGTTCCTCGATCGCTTATTTTTGTTATTGTTTCTCATCGTTTTATCATCGTTTGCGATCGGTGAAATCGCTTTTGTTCAGTTTCATCGCGTTGCAAATCAACGAAAACTAACGATTTTCCTTAAATATACATGCTTGGTCTGTTCTGCGAATTTGTAGGGAACGTATGCGTAATTAAGTAGCCTTGTTTTATTTCATTTTATTTCATTTCATTTCAATTTCTTGTTTTATTTCATCTGTTTCATTTGATTCTACGGCATGCGATGTGTAAAGCAGATGGACAATTTGTAATCCGCGAGGAAATCAATAAAGTAAATTAATATTTAGCTTTACTTACCGACAGCGAATTGTTTAGTATCGTTTGTATTTATATTCTACATAGTAGACTGTGGATTATGCGCATTTACGACAAAGATGAGCGAATGCAAAGCATCGAAAGCATTCGAAGAGTTTTCAAACGTCGTTGTAATATGTTTCACTCGTCAACGATATTAAAGAAAGAAATAAATGTCCAACCGCTGTGTCTTGCAATTAAAGCGAACAAATTTTATTTTGCATAAAACTCCGCGGTCCAGTGATAAGAATCGTATAACCTCCTACAGTTCGTTCAAAACCATAGATACGTTGATTAGCGACAGCAATCAACGGATAAATATCAGAAATATGTTAATTTCGTGACGAATTTTTGGTCAGTCGGTGCAGCAATTCCGTGCTGAAAGCAGCGGTTTCCATTCGCAGAAATCATCTCGTCTCATCTCCGTGCGTGCGAGGCTGTCCATTTCTATTTAAAAGCGAGGCGACATTTTTCGTGCCTTTTCAGGATTCATTTTGCAAGCGAGAGAGAAATGAAAAAATTGCACGGCTCGACGCCGCGGCTCGCCTCCCGTAAAATTGAAATATTCAAATGACTGCCGAGCGGTTTAATATAAAAATCTCGTAACGTCGGAACTAATTTTTGCGCTTTGGAACAGGAGTTAGAAATACCTTTAGCGGGCGCGCGGAAAAATTCCGGCAGCGAACGGCACGGTACACGTAAGTTCGGTTCGCGGTTGTAAATTTAAAGTGCGTCCTACCGTTTAAATTCAGATTATCAACATTGGAATGGAAATCGCCGGGAACAGCCGGGAGCCGGTCGTTTCCGACGTTTCTTCGTGGCAGAACACATTGGTCGGGCGAAAAATATCGGCGATTCTTCGCAATTGGCGGTGCAGTTAATTCCAATGTAATTAGCAAGCACTTCGCTCTATCGAGCAGCGAATTTATTTTCTACCTTTTGCAGCGAGCACGGGTAATTTTATGACAATTTAAAGGGCTCGCACGGTGCTGAAAACTATTTGCAAGAACGAAATCGATACCGTGTTCGTTTACGAGTGAAAAATGCCTGTTTTTTTTTTTCAAATGTTTACCGAATCGACGGTACGCGGCTATCGATTAATCGTTCGCGAACGGTGTGTTTGCAAACGAAAACTCGCCGGCTCGCGACTCGCAAAGGGTGTCTAAACAGGGGAAACACTTGTTGCCGGCAGTGCTGTCGCATAAAATATCGAATACATCAAAGCGCCGCGCCGGTGGAGAAGAGAGAGAGAGACGTTCCCTGTACGGTCATCGGCGGGCTGTCGCCATTTTGCCGGCTGTTTGGCCTGGTTCGGTGTGCTCGAATTAATTAGTTCATGCATGAGGACGCGAGGCCGCGTGCCGGCACACGGTGTTCCTGGGAGCATCGCACGTAAGATACGTCATGAATGAAATTTGCATGCCCGCGTTTCGGCACAGACGGAGGCACACAGGGACAGGGAGATAGGGAACGGCAGATGACACGTTTGCGCGAGCACCGATTGCATTGCACGGCCAGCTGGTCAAAGATTGACTGGCAATTGATAACCTGCGTGAAATTCGCCGTCCGCCGCGACTAATTGGATCTTATTGCTTGTTGCGAATGCTCTGCGAATTCTCTGTGCACAGTCGGGATCAAGTACAGTGACTCGCAATCAAAATTGGTCGCATGATTGCTTAAAATTTAACCCGTGAAATGAAGCATGAAATACACTGCTCGAAAAAAGTTATAGCATAGAACAATTGTTGATAAAGATTAGCCAATTTTGACCGATGATAATTCCGCGAAAAATCATCGTACGGCGATGATTTTCTTTTTAAATTAAAGCTTGAGATCTCTACTTTGAGACGCTTTTTCTTGATTTTAAGTTAAACGCATCTTTGATACTTGAAATGTGGTGTTGTCATGTCAGTGCATTTTTGTCAAACTTGGCAATTTTGAATATGGCAAACATGGCTCTACGTTTAAACGGTCACAGTGGCGAGGGTGTGATAGACTTAAAATCGAGATACAGTGTCTTAAAGTAGAGGTTTCAAGCTTTAATTTAAGAAGAAGATCATCCTCCTATGATGATTTTTGGCAGAGTTGTCGTCGCTTAGATTTGACCAATTTTTATCCAAATTCTCAAATAAGGAGGACTCATGGCCAACAAAAATTTAACTGCAACGTTTAGCTGCGAAAACAGGGAATTACACGAAGAT
This sequence comes from Megalopta genalis, assembly GCF_051020955.1. Classification (NCBI taxonomy): domain Eukaryota; kingdom Metazoa; phylum Arthropoda; class Insecta; order Hymenoptera; family Halictidae; genus Megalopta; species Megalopta genalis. Next base: position 25,235,298 of record NC_135013.1, on the reverse strand, counting down.
CCGCAATCTACGTGTAGAACATTACAAAAAGCGTGAAGTTTGATGACACCTCTGTTTGACGTTCGGTGTGCAAAGTTTTACACGAAGCTTTACGAAATGATCAACGGAAAGTGTGCAGCACAGCAGACATTTTCTCTTTGAGACAGGACCTCTTTCAGTGTGCCGACGTGCTAAGCTCCTTTTGATTTTCTGTGTGACATTAATTGTCGTTACGTAGCCGTGATTTTGCATGAAAGGCGACAGTGAGATAATCAGTGTGCTTCTTTTATGCGTTTCAGGCATTCAAACTGTGATACTAAAACGTTGGCATTAACGAGATTTCTGTTTCAACGTTGCTGGTGGGTCATGTTCCAGCCGACAGAACATACGTGTTCTTTGTTCTGATTTTTAGATTTTTCTTTATCCTGCTGCGACCTCATGCTAAAACGATGGAAATTTCCATAAAGCTGAATAAGCTGTTGAATGCCTGGGAAAAACCTTGTACTACTCGTTCTTGTGAGAAGACCCACGACGAATGAAGTTAATTTATTTTGATTCAACAAAAAAGATGCGCTTACATGCGAAATCAATATCGATAACCTTGAGAACGTTGAAAAAAGTGACGATAAAAAAAGGAACTACTTTATCTGACCGATATCAGTCAAATTCCATGTGAGAAACATTTTTGTAAAATCACTATTGGAGGAGATATTTAGAGGGATACGATTAGGTGGATCACCCTGTATGTCCTATTAGTTGTTACACAGTTTTCTTTAGTATATCCTGATATCCTTAGCATTTTACATATAGATATTATTATTATTTTAATTATTATTTTAATAATTATTATAATAATTATTATTATACCATTTACATAAATTCTTAACCGTATCGGCAAGTAAAAGCTTATATTAAAATGTTGTTGTTTATAATTCTTTGTCATATGATTGCGATTATTATTGTCATATTATTATAATTATTTTTAATAATTTCATCGGAATCTGCAATAAACTAATGAAAACCTTAAATACAAGTTGCAGCGAATAAATCAAATTCTGTAAATATAATATCAAATGTTCTACTAAAATTTTGTCGTTTATAATTCTTCGTCACATGATTGTGTCTACTTTTGTCACATTCTTGCGATTCTATTTGCCACATTATTGTGATTAGTTTCGTCACAATATCGTCGTTAAAATAAATAAAGGTAACAGCATTAACGACAAACTCGGCAATTGGGAATCCTTTCCCTACGCCACCGAATCGCTACACTTTATTTCAGCCACGAGGAATCTCTCTCGCTGCGCGAAAGACCAACATCCGCGCGATCTCTTTTGAATTCGGTTCTTGTACACAAATCGTCTGTGCTGCTAAACCAACGTCCCGGGGCAGTGTGCGACCCCAGGACCGGAAGTTAGGAGGCAGACACTCCATCCTAGTGGAACGGAGGTTTCAGGGGGTGAGAAAGAGAGAGAGAGAGCGAGAGAGAGAGAGAGAGAGAGAGAAATCGAGAGGGAGCGAGAGGGGATCGCTGCAGCGGAGCGATGCAGTTCCGATAAGACCTCACGTTTCACAGGGAACCGTTTAAGCTCCGATGTCCCGGGCACACAGGGAGCCGCGTGATCCGAGGGGGATGAGGCCGGATAATTATCCAGCTAGACGAGCCCCGCGATCCGGGGGATGGACTGCGGATAATTCTCTGGAGCAGTCAGACGTCACTCGGTAATCCGAGCGCAATTACCAGAGTTCGGAAAGTTGGCGTTCGAGAGCAAGCCCGGGACCAGAAAGAGGGAGATTAGACGTGTCGTCGCCTCGCAACCCCGCCAAGACTAACCCTGCTTCGCGTCCCTCTGTCTCTTGCGGCCAACTCCTCTCTGCCATCGCCGAATCCAAAGGTCTTTGACGATCCAACCGGCTCTCGACGGTGCCCCGTCGATTTACCCCAGCCCGCAAATTGTTTCATCTTTTATTAGCTCCGCGAACGGGTTCTTTCTCGTCGAACCCCGCCAGATCGCCGCGGAACCGTTCGATTGGAAATATGCTTCTTCCTTCTGCGGTTCTCGAGTGCCACTCTCCCAGTACATCCAATCAAATCGTTACGTATTCTGCTTCTTTTGCTCGCGGTGGGTGCAGAAAGTCCGCGGACAGCTTTTAATGTAGCATAGCTTTTTTGATACTTGATTAAAGGAATTCAAGCTCTACGAGATGTTGCAGGGATTGGTTTAATGTGCGATGACTGAAATAATGTTTTTTCAATTTTATGTTGCTCGGAATAATGGCGTAAATAAGGAATTCACATTTCAACTGTTTTATTTTATATTTATATACATTCTTATATTTATATTTTTTTATATTTATATTTATATTTTTTTATATTTATATTTACATATTTTTTAATATTTATATTTACATTTGTATTATTTTATCTTATTTTATTTTGCTCGGCATACTGAGCCTATAATCAAAAATCAAAAAAATGCGTTTTGCAGATCCCGGTAACTTGTACGGGGTGTCACATTCGAAGTAAAGCAACCAATTCGTTTCAAAGAATGTTTCAAATCTTTAATTGTTTATAATTCATAACAACGCCGACAAAATTTCAAGTATGCAATGTAAGTTATCGAGATCTACAAAACTTTAAACTTTCGTTCTAGGTTTGAATAAAAGAGTTAAAAAACGAGTTTTTAATTTTCCTGGTCATTCCAAGTAATAGCAAACTTAAGAAAAAAGTATTATAACCACTGCACAGTAAACCAGCCCCTTCAACACTAACTATACAGAACCCGAAAAAATAACGGATCACTAATTCTCTAATTTACGATTATTCAGATTGCTAAGATACATATTTATAAGTTATTTATTCAGTACGTATTACTTCCCGAAAATATTACGGTAACACTGGTTAAAAATCAGAATAAACGACTTATTGTTACTTTTACAAACTAATTGAAAACAGCCGCTTTTATTCGCCGCCGTGAATCTAGCGTAAACATTAAAAATAATATTCAAGTCATTCAGTTCAGTTTGAAAGAAGTTATCGCTTTTAAAAAGATGGTCTTTTTACCAGAGTTAGCAGAACAGATATAAGATCATCGCATTTGCCTCGCAATCAACAACGCAACGTTCCGCTGTCGAAGGATTTGCACGAACAGGTGCGACTCGACGATCCCGAAGACCTTGAAATTCGTCGACGACGGGACTCGCAGGTGGCCGGAGCAGAGCCAGTGATAACGTTGGCCGCGGAACGAGCGAATAAATACGATCATAAAGATAACCGGCGAGTGTGCGGTCCGCGCAGCGATTCGTGCGGCTCGTTTCCCATCCGATTTCCAATCGTCGCCGGCGATTTTAATCGAGTCCGGTCATCTGTTCCTGGCGGGTAGCACGTTCCCGGGCCGTTTTATGCCCCTTTATCGCGGCGGCACGTCTACTAGGAGAAACAGAACCGAAGAGAACGAGAGACCGAAAGAGAGCGAGAGAGAGAGAGAGAGAGAGAGAGTGAGTAACAGAAAAGAGCAACAGAAAGAGAGCGAAAGAGAGAAACAGAAAAAGAGCGAGAAAGAGCAACAGAAAGGGAGCGAGTGAGAGCAACAGAAAGAGAGCGAGAGAGAGCAACAGGAAGAGAGTGACAGAGACAAAGAGAGAGAGAGAGAGAGAGAGAGAGAATGCAACAGAAAGAGAGCGAAAGAGCAGCAGAAAGAGAGCGAGAGCGCAGCAAAAAGAGAGCGAGAGCGCAGCAAAAAGAGAGCGAGAGCGTAGCAGGAAGAGTGCGAGAGAGAGCGCGCGAGAGAGAGAAAAATGCGAGAGAGAGAGAGAGAGCGAGAGAAAGCGCCGGAGAGAGAGAGAGAAAGAGAGAGAGAAAAGCGAGAGAGAGCGAGAGCGCAGCAGAACGAGTGCGAGAGAGAGCGAGAAAAAGCGACAGCGAGCAAAAGCGAGAGAGAGCAACAGAAAGAGTGCGAGAGAGAGCGAGAGAGCGGCAAAAAGAGTGCGAAAGAGAGAGAGAGCAACAGAAAGAGTGCGAAAGAGAGAGAGAGAGAGAGAGAGAGAGAGAGAGAGAGAGGGAGGGAGCGTCAGAGAGCGAAAGAAAGAGAGGGAGTGTGAGTCCTCGGATTTCAGCCGGAAAAACACGGGACCGGAATGTTACTCGATCAAGTGAAAAAGGGTATTTCCCAAGCGGCGCTTTTCCAATCATCGCGCACCGGACGCCATCCGGAAGAAGCTCTTTTAGGATCCGCGCCGAGGATTCTTTTGGCCCTCTGAAAGAGTGGTTCTTCGAGTACCATCTTCATCGGGGAAACTTCCCGCACCGCGATCGATTAAGACACCGATTGTTTCGTCACGGGAAACAACGGATTACCGCTCCTAACCGCCGGTCTCGTCCCTCTTCACACGATCCAACTTGGCCAAAGTTGACGGACACCGTTTGTCCACTTCCGAGCAAAACGTTCGCGTGATTTTTGCTCGTTCGGTGGAGAAAGCTGATTACTTTTCAGAATGTTATTGCACACTATCTTCGACTGAATTAAATTCATTTTGAAATTTTAATTTCATGTATTTCTTTTCGAATACGAAGATCATTTATAAACAATTTTCCCGAACAAACGTTCCGTTTGTTTCTCAGAATTTTTGCATTCGATTCTGTTCCCAGTTTGTTCTTGTTAAAATGTGATTTTTAAACATTGTTTCGGGTTGTGCCGAATTTAGAGGAACAATAAATCGAATGTAAAATAATTTCTAATAAGAATGTAATGTAAAATAATGTATAGTAAACATTTAATGTAAAATAATTTATATTAGAAATTTAATTTAAAATAATTTACAATAAAAATTCAATGTAAAATAATTTATAATAAAACTTTAATTCAACATAATATAAACAGTATTATTCAAATAATTTTCATCGACCAAAATCTTTGCGTTGAATTCTGTAAGAATGCCTCGTCTGCAAGTTTATGTAATAAATTCTACGTTTCTAAACGAATCCGCGACTGTTACGATATCAATAATCAGTCAGGATTAGAAATGCTTATCCGTAAAAGGATATTATCTCCGTAGCGTCTAGTTAATTAATTACTCGAGACACGATCTCACAGCAACTCCTTTCTCGAATCCTCGAGCTCGAATGCATTCTGCATGATGTCACAGAATGCACGACGCTTTCAAGCGACGTTTAAGTTTATTTATTTATGTAACGAACGGTTGTTGTCTCTCGCATACTTAACTCCGGGAAATAATAATACTGTTCAGCGCACGATACAACAGCAACAGTATACAATCGTTCAATTAATTCAATACGTAACTTCTATTCAATATACTGATTAATAAGAAAATGGTAATAAAAAATAAGAAAATAGAAATAATAAGAAAATGGTGCGTCTTCTGCAACAATTGTTTCGGCATGCAACACCATCGTTACTACACTATTTATGACAAAGAATACCAAGCAAACTATCAAACTGTAAAGACATTAAAAATTTAAGAGCGTCCCTACATTCTTCTCAATTTAATAGAATTATTACGACAAGAAATACATTTCTATTTAACTCACATTTGATACACAATTCACTTCCCACATTCCTCTCAATTCAATAGAATTATTACGACAAGAAATACATTTCTATTTAACTCACATTTGATACAATTCACTTCCCACATTCCTCTCAATTCAATAGAATTATTACGACAAGAAATATATTTCTATTTAACTCACATTTACTACAATCTACTTCCTACATTCTTCTCAATTTCATTGAATTATTACGACGAGATATACATTTCTATTTAATTCACATTTGATACTGAGAAAATTGAATTAAATTAATTTACTGAGAACATTTTCACTTCGGGAGTTTCATTTGAACGAACAAAACCAACGGCGCACGAATATGATCAAAAATAAAGTACGAGAGCAAACGGCCCATTCCCGAAGGCGGACAATTAAGTAAAAGATCGACCCGGTAACAAGAATATTTTCTATCCAGTAAAATTTTAATTAAATTCTTCGCCGCCGAGTTTCGAAGCGGCATAAATTAAATTGCACGTCGTACAACCAGGGATTCTTTTGCAATCAATAAGCACGATGGGGGGATCGTTAGGCGCGCGATTAAATCCACTGTCTACCTGTCAACGAGGGTTGCGTGGTCCCGAGTCGGAGACAGAATTAGTCTGCCGCCCCGCGTCCCTTATCGCCGCGGAAAATTTCATTTCGCGGGGGTGAAACGAGAACGGCCGGCCTCGTCGATAGGCGAAATACATTGCCATCGCCGCGGGCTCCCTCTCTCTCTGTCTCACTTCCCTTCGCGCTCTCTCTCTCTCTCTCTTTATTTGTCTCTAGTATCTCTATACATCGCTCTCCTCTCTCTCTCTCATTTTCCTTCGCTTGCTCTCTCTCTCTCTTTCTCTCAATATTTCTCTGTCGTCTCTGTATACATCGCCCTCTTCTCTCTCTCTCTCTCTCTCTCTCTCTCTCTCTCTTTCTATATCACTTCCCTTCACTCTCTCTTTTTCTCTCCCTCCCTTTACCTCTATCGCTTCCCTTCACTCTCTCTTTCTCTTTCTCTCTGTACATCTCTCTCCCCCCTATCTCTCTATTTCTATGTCCTAGAGAGAGAGAGAGAGAGAGAGAGAGTGATATATGGAGAGAAGGACATAGAAATAGAGAGATAGGGGGGAGAGAGATGTACAGAGAGAAAGAGAAAGAGAGAGTGAAGGGAAGCGATAGAGGTAAAGGGAGGGAGAGAAAAAGAGAGAGTGAAGGGAAGTGATATAGAAAGAGAGAGAGAGAGAGAGAGAGAGAGAGAGAGAGAGAGAAGAGGGCGATGTATACAGAGACGACAGAGAAATATTGAGAGAGAGAGAGAGAGAAAGAGAGAAGAGGGCGATGTATACAGAGACGACAGAGAAATATTGAGAGAGAGAGAGAGAGAGAGAGAGAGAGAGAGAGAGAGAGAGATAGACAATATATATATTGTCTCTCTATAGAGATATAGATCGCTCTCGCCATCTCTCTATTTCTCTCTCCGTTGAAGTATTCCCGTCGAATAAAGGGACGTCGCGTCGCGGAGAATAGACGAACGTAAAGGCCTGTCATCGAGCCTGTCCATCGAAGAAACATGCACACGATGAACACCAGCCAGCGTTCTATAAAGTCTTACGAGCCAGAGGCGACGCTGGAATGTCTTCCCTTTTCCCCGGCAAAATGGAGGACATAAAAATCACCGTCTGGAAATTATTTGCTTCTGATGCCCGGCATTGGTCGCTATTGTTAGCCGCGGTGACGACTCGACGATCTTTCATTAATGTTTGCTCTTGTTTTATAGCTTTTGGCCTATTTCACGTGCGACCGAACCGAATAACGAAATCGATGCAAATATTTTACATCGTTCCGTTATTCCTCGTTCCACGTTGTCGTTGCACCATCATACATCATGTCACGTGAAACAAATCGTTCCGTGCCGAGGATGTAGGAAGTACGTACTTCGTTCGCCGTCGAGGAACATTTTCTGTGTACAAAATTATAATGTTTCTATTTCGGTCGGCTGGCTGCTTTCAGAATCCGTCAACTACGACCGACGGCGACACCGCGGATAATCATCGCAGGCTGACGATTTTCTTCTTAAATCGAAGCTTGGAATCTCTGCTTTAAGACGAGGTTTCTCGATCATAAGCTAAACGCATCTGCGCCACTTGAAATGCGGTGTTGTCGTGTCCGTGCATCTCGTCAAACGACGAAATTTTCAATATGACAAACATGGCTCTATATTTGTACGATCACAGTGGCGAGGATATATTTAACTTAAAATCGAGATACAGTATCTTGAAGTAGAGGTTTCGAGCTTTAATTTAAAAAAAATATCATCATCTTACGATGATTTTTCACGAAGTTGTCGTCAGTCAAGTTTGGTCAATTTCCATCGAAAATTTGTCTATGCTGTAATTCTTTCGGGTAGTGTATTTAACAGCTTTTTTAGTTTAAAATCGATGAAAACCGGAGAGATGGACGCACGCTTAAGAAAAACGTTCGAAAATGGGCTTCTAGATTGGCAGAATTCGTGCAAAATGGAAAATGGAGACCCTTGGCAGAGAGAGAGAGAGAGAGAGAGAGAGAGAGAGAGAGAGAGAGAGAGAGAGAAAGAGAGATACAGGGCTGAGAAGGTTCAAGCAGAAAGAGCGGATACACAGAACCGGCAGCAGCAGCAACAGCAAAAAAGAAGCACGAGTAGCAGAAGAAGAAACGTCTCGAGATAAGGAATAAGTTGCAATTCCAGGAAAGGCGTAGCGGAAAGATAAATTAGAACATGGGAGAAGGACCGCGGAAACGAGATGCGAATAAGAGGATGAAGAAGAAAAAGGCGGAACGGCCGAAATTAATCAGTTCCTGACCTCCTGTTAATTAGATTGCAATTTTGTAATAACCGTTGCAGAAATGATATTCGCGTCTCTTCAGATGAATTCCACGAACGAAGCAGAAATGGAAGTCTTATTTGCAGACCATTTGACGCATTATACGAATCTTCATTTTGATAAAGTATCCCGTGGAAAGCAGAATTAGGGCAAAGACAAATCAGAAATAAACTGAAACGGCTCATATTCAGTTATTCGATAGAAGTTATTTTCTGAAATCCAAGATGATAATAGAAACGAACTAGAAATTAATTAATACGATTAATATTAAATATTTTGATATTTTGTCTACGATATTTTTCATTTTCTGTTATTCTAGTCATGAATTGTTTACTCAAAATCGAAGCGAGCTAAAGTTCGAACTGGAAACGAACTGAAACGATTCGTGTTCAATTATTCGACAAAAATTATTTTCTGAAAACGAAGATGAGAATAGAAACAAGCTAGAAATGAATTAATACGTTTAATATTAAATATATTTGTTTAATATTAAATATATTGGTGACTCGCCCTCAATAATTTTCACTTTCTGTTACTTTAATTATGAATTATTTCTTAGAAATCATAACAGGGACACCAATGAACTGAAAACAATCAGGAATAATCAACACTTAATCTCCTACTATATAATCATTAACATTTTATTCTGCAGCTACTTTGGTTGCCATCATCGCGAAGGCTAGAATATCAAGCAGCTAGCTGCCAATTTTTCACAATTTTCATGTTCCACAAAAATTGATTCCGCGCCCCTCCCACCATATTTTATACCCGACAGTTTCCGAGACAGTTTCGGCAGGTGTCGACGTCCAGAGGGTGGTTTCCCGGGAACACGAAGTTTCGCCGATGAAAAAATGACTCGGTTATTTGTTGTTGCCGCGGAGGTTTTATCCTTTTATGATAAAAGTTTCGGTGGCCAACGCAGGGAGCGGTTTCGCCGTGAGATCCGTGTCCCGCAGGAAAACTTCGATCCCGGCCGAACAAAGTCGCCGGCCATTGTTGTCCGGGCACCGGTGATTCCTCAACTTCGCAGCCGCATTGTTTTAATTATCGCCGGATCGCGCCGTTTCGCGTTTCAGAACATCTTTGACCCAGATCCGGTGAATGCGGCGTAACGAGTCCGTTAAAAGCTTCTTTTCAGGGAGAGCGGGAGAGAGAGAGAGAGCGATAGAGCGAGAGAGAGGAGGGAGAGGGAGAAATAGATAAGGAAACTTACTGACCACGGTCGCCGATTGTCCCGCGGAAATCAGGAAACCGCCGAACAACCGGCGACTGAAAGTGGCCGCGAGTTTTCCTGCGGTTCACCTCGGCGATTTCGCCGGTATAAGGAAATCCCATTAGGTGAATCGACGACCCGCCGTGACCCGGCCACTCCGCGCCAAGATTTTCCCAGAAATTGCGAAAGAATCGCGGGGAAATCATCGACGGAAGGAGCCTCGCCGTCCGTAAAATACGAGGACACTTTGCTACCAGCTGTTCGAGATTCGTCGAATTTTTTAGCGAGCTTTTTAACGCGGAGAAGCGAATGGTAATCGTGAGGGTGTAATTTAGGTTTAACACTTTCACGCGAGCAACCGAAAAAATTAATTAAAATGAAATCGCAAAGTAACGTTGTATGGCACTAATTTATTTTTCGATACGTTCTGAGAATCTTAATAAAATGAGGGAAAAAAATTACGATAGATTAATTTAAATTTAAGAAGAGAACGAATTCAGTTGTAATTGATCTTGTCATTTTCATTCCGAGTACACTCCATTTTGAATACAATCTTTGGAATTGCAGATCAATTTGTTATTGGTCCTTTCGTTGGTTGCTGAATATATTTTTAATCGATGTCGTCGGGAATTGAACCCACACTGATTCTAATTCCGTAAAATGTCACGATGTTCCAGGTAAAATTGAGGGAAACGTGGCGGGATAGCATCGTTGATAAAATGGCGATTCTGGAAGGGTGAATTGCCGTCGAAATCGATAATGAATTAAAAATAGATACGGTGATAAATCGAGCCAATAATAAATTAATGCACGGTCGATGTAATTCTATGAAACATCGGCAAGTGTTTGTTACTTTAAATCTTCAAATAAATAAGAAACGAAGAAAATCATGGAAAAAACCGGAGTATTCATTTAGCAAACCAACGCAAAAGAATGATTAAATAAATGCAAATGCACCAAACTAGCGAAAACGATTATGCGGAATAGCTAATTATTAAATCCTACAGCAATTTGGAGATCGTCGAAAATCGATTAGTAAGTTTACCAAGTGAAAACAGAGATTGTTTTCGTTCGAGCCAATAATTCTACGTAATAATTAATTTCGAAGTGTGCAATCGAAGGAATAATGCACCGCGGCGAAAACAAAACTGTTTGCATCGAGGGTGCAACGCGGTGAGAGGAACGCAGTGACGTAGTGCCCGTGGTTTCCGCTGTGTTACCCTTTAAAAGCGAGCCGATACTGCGTCGCGGATTATTTACCGTGATAGTGAAATTGCAATGGTGATCGAACATGGTGCACCATATAGCCGACCTTGCATCTTTGACCTTCCATGGCTCGCGCGGGATTATTCTCGTACTTCGTTCACGGTTACTTGAATTATGCAGGCTGTCACTTCGCACGCACCAACGAGGGTGGATTCCGGAATCGAAGGTGACCAGGAAAATCGTTACCCGGCAATTTGCGGAAGCCAATCAAAGTCCGCGGATCCCATTTTCAGAAATTATCGCCGACCGGGGACTCTCGGTTATTTCCCTGTCAATATTACACGTCCAAATTATTGTTTATTTTAATTATTACACGTCCACGGAATTCATTGCAGAATCTGGAATAATTTGTACTTTGTGCTATTATTACATTATATTGTGTTAATATTAATGTAAATTATATTTTATTAGTGTTAATTTATATTATATTTAATCATCTGTTATTATATTATCCATTAATATGTATATATATATATATATATATATATATATATATATATATATATATATATATAATATATAAAATAATTAATGTATTTAATATTACATATTTATACTATTTGTATTTATTTATCGATAGCTATTTAATTTCGTTGAATCATTATTAAAGACTTGCTTCGCGATAGTGGACCAATTATTTATATAGTAGGAAACCAAAGTTTGGAATTAACGAAAGATTTATAGAATTCTGGAGCATCGAATTTTTTTCATTCAATGTTTACAAGTAGTAGGAAAAATAAGATGTGAAATAGAAAGTATAAATTAAGAAAATAAGAAATAAAAGACTATCGAATAACGTATGGGTTAAGAAAATATGAAATAAGGAAATATAAAATAAGAAAATATGGAGTGAAAACATGGAATGTGAAAATATAAAATAAGAAAATATGAAATAAGAAAATATAAAATAAGAAAATATGAATTAAAAATATATGAAATAGGTAAATATAAAATAAGAAAATATAAATTAAGAAAATGTGGAGTGAAAACATGGAATGTGAATATATAAAATAAGAAAATATGGAATGAAAATATAAAATAAGAAAATATGAAATAAAAATATATGAAATAGGGAAATAAAAAATAAGAAAATATAAATTAAGAAAATACGGGGCAAAAACATGGAATGTGAAAATATAAAATAAGAAAATATGGGATGAAAATATAAAATAAGAAAATATGAAATAAGAAAATATAAAATAAGAAAATATGAAATAAAAATATATGAAATAGGTAAATATAAAATAAGAAAATATGGAGTGAAAACATGGAATGTGAAAATATAAAATAAGAATATATAAAATGAAAATATAAAATAAGGAGTAGTAAAATTAGAAAATATGGAATGAGAAGTACGAAATCGCGGAATTGCTTACTAATGGCGGAACATATTCGTCGGAATTGCAACGGGGCGTATTCGAAAATTTCGGTCGGGGATCATCCAGCGAATCCGACGGAACATCTTCCGGTCGTTCGGGGATTACGTAAAGAAAGTTACAATAAATCCGTCGTTAATAGAAATTAATTCGGAGCGCAGACGATGATCCCGATCCTGGGGAATCCTGATTTAAACGGGGCCCGGGGATTATCGTGCTCCTCCTGAGGACCTATTTAACCAGCGATTTTAATATTTCACGCGCGGAAATGCGCGGGTTAAGGCGAATTTAAGCTCGACTGTAATTTTCAATTTACGAGCAGCTACGGGACCGTCGAATATTTAACGGCAGCTGAATATACAGGGACGGACGATAATTTACCGTGCTCGTCCTATAAGCTGTCCCTATAAATACGGGACAAAAGTGGACTAACACAGCGACGGTAGAAGTCTCATTGCTCTAAAAAAAAAGGAAGAAAAAGAATGAAAGGGAGAGAGAGAGAGAGACAGAGAAAGAGGTGTGAAGAGATAAAAAAGAAGACCGCGAGAAAATAGAAGGAGCGAGGAAAGTTTTCGAAGAAGCGTCGCGTCGTCGCGTAATCGATAGACGGCGTTAGGCGACATTGTAAACCGTCCTTGCAACAACCGATGCAAACTTTCGTCGCAACGTTCCGCAGGCAAGATGGCCGTCCGAACAGTTTCCTCGGGCTGATTGTTATTAAAACCTGGAAGAGTTCTCTCCGGACTATTTCGTGCAACTTGTAATTAAAATTGCGAAAGTTTCCCTCTGTTCTAGCAGCGTGTTTGACCCGAAGATTGGACGAATGATTATGTTTGGACTCGAACGGTTGCTCCCAGGGACGCTGGATCGACAAATGTTTGAGTTATAGATCGTTTGGCCCGCGGAATATCTGGATCCCCTGTCGTTAATCATTTTCTTACCTTAACGGGTTCTGTTTTTCGGCAAATTTGCTTTGGTTACCGGATATATTCGGAATCGTAATTAGTGGTTCGATGATGGAGGCGAAAGTTCCTGCAAAACCCTTCGAATTTAGGTGTCCCTGCTAAATTGGATATTTATGTGTATGATTCTCTTAATTATGTTTTCTTATTTACGTCAATGATAGCTCAGAAGACAATCGGTGTGAGTCCATTAATTTTAAAAAGTCGAGACAAATAAGGATTTTGCAGATTAGCTGTGCGAGAATAATAAGTAATAATGAAATAAAACGAATAATTAATATTCATAATTAATTAATTCAATTTTTTAATCTCTACTTTTATGCAATAATTTAATTATATATACACAATCAACGTGCAATTAAGAACGTCGAACTTCCTATTTTTCCATTTTTATTAAAAATAGTTCAGTAGATGAATTGTTCAATTTAATCTAAAATTGTTAGAGTTATGTGCGTCTTTAGTTTTATACTGCTATTTGTACGATGTTCGCAATTTATATTGATATTTTGAATTTTATCAACCATAAACGTTAACTTTATATTTTCGATTTTATTAATCGAATTACTTGGACCGTGTGGAAATGTTAGTGTTCGATTTCCGACACACGGCGTGTTGAAAATAGCTGATCGAATTTTGTTCTCCAACGAATCTCGCACATATAACGCTATATCTCGCGCGAGTCAGTCCGTAATTCGTGCTGACCCAAGGCAGAGGCCAGATGCTCTAATAATCGAGAAGAACTGGTGGAGTAACGAAGCCGGTCGTCGAAAGGCGGTTCGGCCTCGCGGATTCATCGTTCTTTAATTTTAACGAACGAAGAAACGGATAGCCTCTCGAGAAACTGGGTCTATCTGCCGGTGGTCTGTGAATCCCGTGAATGCGGGCCGCCCACGTATCGCGGCGGCTCTGGCTCTCTACATCACTGAAAAGAAATCCCCAAAGCTTCGGCTTTCTTACGTGCCTGCCGGTTATATACTGGCCCTGCCAGCCGGCGCGGCGCGGCGCGGCGCTTCGCAACGAGTATCAAGCATCAGGTAGATCACAATGGAGCCGGAGGCTTGCTCCACTACCAGTGATGCGTTCTCCCTGGCGATATTACGCCGGGGACGCTGTCTCGGGTCTACAAGATTTATCCCTCTGCCCTCTATACCCGATTCCGCTGACAAATTCTCTTGTTTTCGTGATCCGCGTTTCACGAACCCGCTGACGTCCTTCATTTTCTATTCACTCGGCGCTTCACCTTCAGCCTATCAATGGGATCAATCGATCGTCCAATTTCATGTGTTTGCAGCTTCAAGGAACCGTTCCAAGTGCGTCCGACAGCGAGATAGTGGTTTCGTCTGATCAGTTGTTGACATATTCTACTGGTATTCTACTGATACAATTTTACGGTCCTATTATACTTGTCTGACTATTTTTTCACATTTCTGCTTTCTTATACTACTTGTAAGTTATAGTCTGATTCGCCTAATCTACTTGTCCGATTTGGGATCATTCTGTTCCACTAGTCTGAATGTTGGTAATTCTATTTTACTAGTCTGACTGATGATAATCCTGTACCACTAGTCTGATTAGAGACAATTCGTTGTGTTAGTATGATTAGGGACAGGCTATTATATTTGTATAACTAATGACAATTCATTCTACTTGTCTGACTAGAGGTAACTCATCTCCTTGTCTGATTAGATGTAACTTGTTTTCTTGTTTGACTAGAGACAATCCAGTTTATTTGTTTGACTAAAAGGCAATGCATTCTACTTGTCTGACTAAAGGCAGTGCACTGTACTTGTCTGACTACTGTGGCAGTGTACTCTATTTGTCTGATTAACTGAAGACAATACGCTCTACTTGGCTGAATAAAGACAATGCATTCTACTTGTCTGACTAAAGACAATGCATTCTACTTGTTTGACTAAAGACAGTGCATTCTACTTGTCTGACTAAAGACAGTGCACTCTACTTGTTTGACTACTGGCAGTGTATCTTATTTGTCTGATTAACTAAAGACAACACGCTCAACTTTTCTGATTAAAGACAATGCATTCTACTTGTCTGACTAAAGACAATGCATTCTACTTGTTTGACTAAAGACAATGCATTCTACTTATTTGACTAAAGACAGTGCATCCTACTTGTCTGACTACTGTGGCAGTGCACTCTATTTGTCTGATTAACTAAAGACATGCTCAATTTGTCTGAGTAAAGACAATGCATTCTACTTGCCTGACTAAAGACAATGCATTCTACTTGTTTGACTAAAGACAGTACATCCTACTTGTCTGTCTAAAGACTGTGCATCCTACTTGTCCGACTAAAGACGATGCAATCCACTTGTCAATCTGAAGACAGTGCACCCTACTTGTCCGACTAAAGACGATGCAATCTACTTGTCTGATTGTCCACGCGACTGTCTAATAGTCACCTATTCTACTGTCCACATGAACAAGTACACTGAGAATTTTAAATGAGAATCTGGAAGCTTTGCTTTGCCACTAAAAATGTAAACATAACGAAAATTGTGTTATCCCCATAAAGCAACGTTATTCTTTCGTTAATAATTACTCGACAATAAAGGTAATGAAAAGAGATATCGCAAATTAAATCACCGATGATATAAAACAGCGACGAAACGCGTACATTGACGTACTGTGACACATTTCGTTGGACGCTGCGAACGTTTGATTGAACAATATTGCAACAATGTAATCGAGGTTAAATTGTAAGGTTGCCGATCGTCGACGAGAATAATTGTCGCTGGTGTTTTATTGTCCTCGTTTGCGATCGAAGTTCGGAACGTGCGAGGCTATTAGAGAGACTGGGAAACGTCGATATTTGTGCCCGGTTATCAGCAGATGGCCGATAGGGGAACGAACGCGCGCGGGCACGGCTTGCGGAATACACAAAGAGGTATTTAGCGTAATGACGATTGGCTATTTGAATTCGATTTAAAATTACCCGGTCGCCTTCGGCCCTGTCCGGCGATCGTGCACACGCGAAAACCCGTATCGTTCCGCGTTTAATCGAGGCTCCTTTAGCCGTGTCGCAAATTAGATCGTCATTCGATCACCGGGATCGTGGAACGGATAAAATTCCGTGATTGCGCAAAAAGAACGACCGAGACTCTTTGCGATTCGATTTTAATGGTTATTGCTTCGATTGCAAAGCCTCGTAGTTCAGCTTTCGACGAGTACACGGATTTGTTAAATTAAGCCGTATTAAACTGTTAACCGTTCAAAGTTCTGATGCATCTTCCGCATAATTACATGCGGCGTTCACGGGCCAGGTCGTAGTCGACGCTGTGTCAACGGAAATACATACTTGAACTCGTGGTATAGATAACAGTGGAAACTGATACCGTGATATCCGAAACTCCTCAGATCGCGTGGAACGTGGAGACCTCTATGCCCCAGAGATGCCTCAGCAACCCGATCCCCAAGAAGTCCAAGACAATAGTGTTCACCGAGGATAGAGACAATACCTGATCGTCGGCGGCTCTCATGACTCCTAAACCAACTTCCAAGTTTCTCAAAACCACCAGAATATCCGGACAATTTGGATCGAGGAGTCTACTTGGGTCTTCTGGAATTTCCGAAGAGCTGGCTAGGGTATACAGTTGGCTATACTGACGCAAGATTTGGAAAGATTTCTGATCTCCGTAGATCTTCGAAATATTGAAGTCGACGTCTATCATTTTCGACACGTCATCGAGACACCTTAACAACTTAGACTTAGGGTATGTTTAGGGTCCGTAACACCTTCGAAAGACAGATCCGACTCTGGATTAGAGGTTGTTGCAGCGATTGGAAATGACCGTAAATCAGAGGAAATCGAGGCGGTCTCAAAGTGTACTGATCAAGACACAGCCGACTGGATAATTAGGAAGTAGGTAAATGATCAGACAAGAATGGGACCATGATTCGGACAAGTAGAGGAGAATTACCACTGATCAGACAAGCCAATTGCCGGACCAGAAAAATGAGATTGCTGTTGATTGTAGAAGTGAAACGTGGAGAATCGTTTATCAAACAAAAAGAATAAAACGTAATTTTGGAATACGAGTAGAATAGGCCAGTAACTAGTCAGGAAACTGTGATAAAATGACAGCAGATGAAGTTAGCAAAATAAGAAAATTGTGAATTCGTCTGAGATTTTATCGTTTTCCAAATCATAATTGAACGCATCGTCTCGTCTAAATTGCTAAGATTCTAACACAAAACTGAATCGCGTACAAAACAACCGTTTTACGTGGTGATCTCGTTCTTTAGTTGCTGAAGGTCAGTGACGCATCAATCTGGCTAAGATCTTTCATCCCACATACGCGTTACTTGCGGCAAACATTACACAATAACACTGCTTAAAAATCAGAATACAGTAATGTCTCTCTAATTGACGCTCAGATTGTGCACAAAAATGGACAATTTGGGAAGAGGAGATACGTTTTTATAGTTACCGATTGTCAACAATTATAAAAACGAGCCGCATCGCTCGAATAATCGTATCTTCTCTTCCCAAATTGTCTATTTTTGTGCTCAATTTTGGGCGACAATTAGGGAGACATTATTGTAAATGTGTAATTGCCACTTTTATAAGCTATTCGGTGTTTTCAATGCTCTGTAAATCCAGTGTTAACGCTAGAACTACCGAGCTCTTAGCGAGATCAATTTGTATTGTTTTATAACAATGCCAAGATTGGGTTTATTCAAACTTCGTGCGATTTCTATGATAAATAGACTGCGGATCTTTACGCAAAATAAAAATTGTCTGCTTCAATTGCGCGGCATAAGAGACAAGCACAGGTTCTTTCCTTCTTTAATTATTTGAATAAGTTAATGCAACAACGTTCTTAGTTTCTTTTGATCTGTCAACTGTTTTTAATTGTACGTTTTTGCCATAAATCCATAAAATCCGCAGTCCAATGATAATACGAAGTTCATTCTATAATAAGAATATAAATAGAATAGAATAGAAATATAATATATATATATATATATATATATATATAGAATAGAATAGAAATATAATATATATTATATTTATATTCTATTCTATTTATATTCTTATTATAGAATGAACTTCGTATTATCATTGGACTGCGGATTTTATGGATTTATATATATATATATATAATATAGAAATATAATAGAATGTAATGATATAATAATATATTAATTATTAGTAATATATAACAATATATCTATATATAATATAGAAATATAATCGAATAGAAATATAATATTCATTCGATAATAAGAGGTTCATTCTAAAAATTTCTCCTAGAAACATTTCTACAATACCAAGGATCGTAAACGATGAAAAGTTAGAAACCAGTTATTTTGACTGGTTTGTTTGTCGCAGCGTTAAGCATTAAAAGCACGCATCGACCGGAACCGTGTCGAAAAACTCGCGCGGCTCGCGAACAGTTCCCTGATCCGCATCGACGTCGAGTGTACCCGGTTACGAAGGACGTGCGTGCCGATAATCGAATCGCGTCCCAGCTCGAAACGTCGAATCGATACGGCGCGCTCGCGCGACGCACCTCGCAACGCAATTACGGGATGCGCGGCTGCGGGGAAACCGGGAGAAGGAGCCGCGAGGAAAGACGAAGCCGAGGAAGAGGAAGGAGCAACAAGGACGAGGAGGCCGGCGCATCGAAGAAGAACCGCGGTCTATTATCACGCAGGCGTTCGCCGAGTTTGGCGTGTAACGTCGTTACCGTTTATCTGCCGTCGAATATTGCACAACGACGGTCGGACAATGACGGTCGCCCAACGCCCTCGTCGCCGTCGACGTCGTCGTCTGCATCGACGTCGATGGAGCCGCGGGCCACGCCGTGATCGCAGCTGGCACAAAGGCAGACCGTGAAACCGTCGCGGCGCGGCGCGGCGCGGAACAGCGCGGTGCGGCGCGGAACGGCGGGGCTTATTAAAGCGGCGCGTGCAAGTATCGCGTCGATGCGCGCAGCCCTTAATGACGTTCCGCGGCTGAATATTAAATCTTCGGCTCGCGCGGGCCGTGAACGAGGATATCCGCGGCCCTGCGCGTCGTTCATTAGGGATGCAACTCGCGGCCCGAGGTGTGCGCGCGTGATATTAACCCGCGCGGTTGATTGGTCGAGTCCCGCGGCCGGATGCCATGGCGAACGATGTCCCGTGAACCGTATGTGGGTCGCGGGTCGCTGATCGCTTCATTCGCATCCGCGGGGTGCCGGCTGTTCGAGGAGGCTTTGTACGAGAACGATGTAAGTGCCAGACAAAAATCATGACGAAGGAAGTCGACTAGGAGGGGAAGAAGACGTGGCTGTCTTTTGAACTGGCAACGAAATTTGATTTATCCCTATCTTTGCAGGTAACCAGCATCGCGATTGCTTAAAAATATAAGAAAGCTTTTCGTTTCTTACGTTAATATATTATACTGATATATTTTCTTTTTTAATTTACTAATAATTGATATATTTTCTTACGTAAATTTGTGACAAAAGAATTGTTTTTAGTAGGAGATCTGTGTGTATTGCATTTTAGTTGTAAAAGGACTCTACAAACTCTACAAACCAGAGATCTTGAGAACGTTCGAAATATATTTTCCATTGTACTGTTACGGAAAGAGAATTTTTATCGAATTAGCGGAGGAACGAAGTTCGCAGTGAATTTTTATGGGAAACGAATTTTTATGAGACCACTGCGGAAGACGTATTTTTTATAATATCATCGCAGTAGAAGAATTTCCAGAAGTTCATTGCCGAAGAAATACCTCAACGAAGTCATCGGCGAAGAAGTATGTTTTTTATCACGCCGTCGCGACAGAATCATTTTCGAGGGATTTTTGCTTTTAGGAACGTATTGAAAAATTGAAAGCGTAGAATTTTCGCCGGGAATTTTGGAAAACAGGATGACAGATGCGCTGCCGTTGGGGAAGTGATAAAAACGCGTTTGGATCGCCTCCAGGAGGTAGAAATATAGTTGCACAGAGCGAACGCCATAAATACAGTTAACGTACGTGTAGAACGGTCCACGGATGCTATTGGACGCGTAGAACTGATTGGATTGTTGTCGGGAACAGATAATAGGTTATGCTAGCGATCGGAGCCATAAACACAATGCAGATGTCAATGGACATGCGAGACTGTATACGGACGAAATTAGGTCTATTCGACTTGACACGGATGTCGCTGATTCCGTGGGAGACAGTATCGATGATTTTCGACTATGCGACGTCCGCTGTGCACCATGAACTTATTAGCGGAATTATAAATGTCGATTTAAATCGCTTTATACTGCTTCAACACTGTTCCATTCGTTTGGACATGTACTCTGGTCTCGTTGCAGTCTCGACTTCTTTGTCTGACTAATTACCGGCCTATTCTACTGGGTTGTTCGAAAAGGAATTTTTCGTTTTTCAAAGAAAGCGCTCGATTCGGTATTTTGCAAATAATAAACAGGACTTTTATATTCTTGAAGTTTCAAAGCTACGAGAAAAATGTGAAAAAGTGTTATGGGTCGATATATCATTGAATAATATTTATACTAAACATTTTGATCGGAAAGTAATTTTGTTCTTTCACGAGATAATGCAAGCCGATTTTTTAATGTACGAGTTCTGATTTTTATTGGCAAAATACCGAATCAAGTCGTTTTTTAATACCCTTATATAGTGAAACTTTTTTGAAAAATTACTTTCTGAATAATCCAATGGTCGTAAATATGGAATATCTGTTTTGCGAAGTTTTTTCGAGTTATAACAATATGGACGCCACTTTGAACGCTTTTCATATTTTATGAAGAATTAAGATTGCAAGGCGTGCCTCGTTTCAGTTCAACTAACAATTTGTACTCGAATAAGAACCCTTAACTCCTTGTCATATCATTTCCTTCACAGTTACAATGTCTAAAATTTTTTCGACTGTAACAATTATTTCGAAAAAAAAGAAAATGTATTTATTGAAAAGTAAATAGAACGGAATAACATACATAACGGATTGTTGATCTTTGTCAAGAGCCGGACACGACGAAGTACGACAACAGGTTAATAGACTTCCTCAATTTTCTTAGAAATAGCTCAGTTTACGACTGAGTCGGAAGACAGAGTTAATATATTGGCCTCCGTTTCGATGTTTTTCTGTTTTCGATGCATCCGAGGTGCCGTCTGCGGTCGATCGAGTGGCATAACCGGATAGCATGGAGTTCAGCCTGCGAAAACAAATGAAATATCCGCCGCGAAATCTCGGTCCTCGGAAAAACTGTCCTCTGTCCGACATTTTCAATTGTTATTACAGAAGCGATCTTATTTTTGAGACGGTGAATTTTAATTTATTTTTGTTCTGCAACTGATGCTAGGGTTGAAATAAATTTAAACAACGATACACAAAGTTAGAAGATAGTTCGAACATTTTCAAGAAAGCGCGACATTGAGTTGTAAAAATCGAAAAATGATAAGGCTTTTAAATAGATCGCGGATTTTATGCATTTGTTACATGTATAGACTTTTAAATTGCAAGAAAGCGAATTAATTATAATAGCATTTTTACTTTCGTTTGGCGCTGACGAATTTCTTAGTTTCTCACAAGCATTGGATAAGTCAGAATTGCAAACAATATCCTCGCACGAGTCTAACGTCAATCGTATTTTTATTGATAGATCGCAATACGCGAGACGTGATCGAAGCATTTGATCAAACTCTCCTTTTCATCTCGTAATCTTTCGGCCGCTACTGTGCACGCTCCGTCAAATTCGCCTCTTCCCAAAGCCTCGGTCGACGGAAAAAAATTGTTAATCACCTATTTCGATAACGTTTTAACAGCGAACGTTTGCAAAGCCTATTAACGTCGATAGCACTCGCCCGCAATTCACTGGAGATTCCTCTCGTAATCCGTGAATATCCTCTCGATGAAAAATGGGCTCCCTTTCGCCGCTAAGAACAGCGAGAACTCGATCGAACTTCCAGAAGTATTTACAGCGACTGTAAGACGGGTCCCTCGTGTTCTCGCCGCGGTCGGATTGGAAAAGTTCGTCATACTTTGCGCGATTTGAAAAACAAATCGACTTAAAGCTTCGGAAACGAATTACGCCGGGCCGGGCGTCCGTGAAATCGTTTCAGCGGCGAGCAGAAATTATGAAAATCATTCGCTCTTTCGCGGAGACTCGTTATATCCGGAGCTTCGAATCGCTGATTAATTTCGTTCGTTTCGGCTGAAGGATCTTTCGTGAATTTTAGCGAAGGCTAACGTGGCCAGAATTGTGTAATTATTTCAGCGATTACGGAGCGGTGTTTAACAGTAAATTCGCGAGAGATCCCCCCCCTGGTATCGATTCGTCGTCATTCTTAAAATAGTGCCTCGATACGGATGATAAATCAATAATTAAATGAACAAGTCTTCTGGAAACACGTCACTTTCTCCGGCACTATATCGGATTAAAATCCGATAGCCTGGTTTCGTGAATTATAAAAGCCCGACGGTTGCCGGTGCTTTGATGCGTTTGCCGGCCTCGTGACGGCGCATAACCGTCGAAAACGTCCGCGGAAAATGGTGAACGGTATCTGCCTTTCTTGAAAATGTTTAAGCGTGTGTAACAATTAAAATTTTCTGTTGAGTGATCGCTGAATCGCAGCGTATTATATTGGCAAGACAATTTTGAATTCTTTGCTTTACGGTAACAACTACTTATTTTCAACAATCACTTTTTTTATTACTATTTACTTTTGTATAAAAAATACCATTTCGAAGAGTAAACATTCTCGAATAAGATGCAAAATACTGAGAATTAGAAGCTTTTATTATACTTCGAGAAAAAAATCCGAAAGCTGGAATATTTTTCGTAGCGTTACGCGCGAAAGTTTTCGAGTAAATGAAACCAGGAATCACTATGTACCTTCAAGAATCCTTACACCTGTTCGACTAAAAAAAAATAGTTAACTAAGGACAAGTAGTCCCAAATAACATAAGAGAGATAGCAGATTAAAATCTTATCGCAACCTCCCAGAAAAAATTGCAGAAATTAGTCTGTCTGTTCAGGCGATCGGAAAGTTCTCAGTAGGCGAGAGAAAACATTCGCACTTCCACCTTACGCAATCTTTCCACTTTCAATATAAAAAAAATGCTGAACTATAGAACAAACATTGCCTAGTAACATGGCGAAGACAGCAAATCGATTCCTTTGACCAGCGGTCCAGAAAAAATTCCGAAAGTTCGACCAGCCTGCGAGACTCTCCACGCTTCCCCATAAACGAGATCAAACATCCGTGGATCTACCTTCCAGAATCTTCACAATTTTCACATAAAAAAAATATTCAGCTAAAGAACAAGCACTGTCTAGCAGTATAGCGAAAACAGCAAATCGATTCCTTTGATCAGCGGTCCAGAAAAAATTCCGAAAGTTCGACCAGCCTGCAAGGCTTTCCACGCTTCCCAGTAAGCGAGATCAAACATCCGTAGATCTACGTTCAGGAATCTTCACGTCTTTGATATGAAAAAAAAATATCGAGCTAAAGGACAAACATTGCCCGATAAACTAGCGAAGACAGCAAATCGATTCCTTTGATCAGCACTGGAAAAAAAAGTTCCGAAAGTTCGAGCAGCCTGCGAGACTCTCCACGGTTTCCAATCAGGAAAAGCATCGCTTTGAAGGCTCTCACGATTTTCCCGGAGAAAGGCTGCGCGGTTAGAGTAGCCTTCAAGGTGGTCCGGTTCCCAATCAAGTTCGAATAACGTCTCTAGGCTACCAGGTCGACAATCACGGAGAGAAGCGGGCCGCAGCCGGGCTCCTGTTCTCGGCCGCCGTTCATTATTTACGAGCGGGTTCGCTGTTCGTTTCCCGTCCGTCACGAGGCATCTCCCCCGCGAGCCGTGACATTCAATTTCCACCTCGTCTCGGAAAATAGGATTTCCCTGGATCCCGTGCGAGCCAGAGTCGGGAAACAGCGGCGCGCGGATCGTGGCCCGATTTTCGTCCGCCGATCGGCGATCCACCGCGAACAAGCTGCGGGACAAGCTCGGGCCGGGCCGGGACGGGTCTGCGATTCGAGCGATCGACGCGGTCCGATTTTTTTCATTTACACCGTCAACAGCTGTCCCGGAGATTTCCTGGCCGAAACCGGTTCGACTGCCGCGATTCGAGTCCTGGCCCCCTGTTGATCTCGTTCGCGGTCCCGGAAGAGTTGTTTGTTGCCGTTTGTTGCCCCGCGCCAGCCAGCGAATTTGCGGCCGCGGGCGCGTCGCCCGAAACTGACTTCGTTACCGCGGATTCAAATTAGGAGATTGAATAATTGCGTCGGCCGCGTTATTGCTGCTCCGAAATTGAAATCGATGCGCGAACCCGCCGGCCTGACAATGCCGCAACGCCTCGTTCAAAGGGGCCGCGCTGCTTCGAACAGTTTCGAGATGGTTTATTTGTGCTCGGGGATGGGGTTGTTTAAATATTTCACCGAATTAGCTGCGCAGAATTTGGCAATTTTTTTGTAGAATCCCGAAAATTTGTGCTGTACGCAAAATAAAAATTGTCTACGTCGGTTGCGTACACACAAAAGTCGAGGGAAAATATATTTTCTTCATTAATGAATACAGCGAGTTGAAAATAATATAATAGTGTTCCTAAAATCTCCAAATGTTTTCGCTGCATCGTGTTTCATCTGTTAATTTCTCGCATAAATGCAAAACATCCGCTGTCTAATGATGACTCTCATCTTCCTTTGTTATTTGTTTAACTAGAGATTCCTTCGAGCCACATGTCTGATCACTGACTGTTCTATTCGACTGGTTAAATTGTAGGTTTATTTCACTTGTGTGATGATAAATCGTAGCAATGTTTGCCTCTGCAGGCAATGATTGCCTCATTCCACTTAGCTGATTAATTCTCTATCTACTCTACCTGCCTGATTAGCGGTCAGACCTATTTTCCACGTTCTGCTGAGATTGCACACAATGCGCATTGTAATAGTATCTTGCACATAATAAAAATTGTCTATTATTTTGGATCGTCTGCATGGGTGCTTAATATCATCGAGATTGAAGTTTGAAAAGAAAAGAAAAGAAAACACCTTTTATCTTAATCTTCCTTATAATTAGTCGATTTGACTACAAAATATACAAATATACAAAATATATATAATATAATATAATATGATATAATATAATATAATATGATATAATATAATATAATATGATATAATATAATATAATATAATATAATATAATATAATATAATATAATATAATATAATATAATATAATATAATATAATATAATATAATATAATATAATATAATATAATATAATATAATATAATATAATATAATATAATATAATATAATATAATATAATATAATATAATATAATATAATATAATATAATATAATATAATATAATATAATATACAAAATATACAAGTTTCATTCCTTAACTCGATTTTCCTACAACTTAAAAAAAAGTCGCCTATCATTTTGAACAGTCTGCAAGGTTGCCAACTATCATCAAAGTTGAAGTTTGACAGCCCTCGACCATTCCTATTCGTTGGCAAACATATTATCTCCATTGTTTGGATCGTTGAACGATTTCAAATCAACATACATTTCTCGCATTCATCCACGAAACTCGACCTGCCGCAAATAACAAGCAATTATCTAGTCGACTCCAAAACCAAGCAAACTAACATTCAAACTCAGATTCGGAAAAACTGCGTCCTAAAGTAAGCCAGCTTCGGAACGAATAACGATCGGAAGAAAGAATACTTTCGAGGGATCATGCTTGCTAAACGGTTCCGCAAGATCGACAGAATCCCTGCCAGCCCGAAAATATGTCGGCGACGTCGTCCACGAGTCTGCGGAGCAAAAAGCTCGAAGAAGGTTTGAATCGGCGATCGGAGGATCTCGAGACAGGTCTTCCGGCTTTCGAAACAGGAAACTCGCGAGTGAGTGGAAAGTTCGAGACGAGCTCTTTCGATGCAGATCCTCCCCGATGTATGGACAGTTCGGAAACCCCTTTCAAGGGGAAAGTTCGCCGAGAAGCTCTCCCCGCTGCTGGCGGTGAACAGTCGAAAGATTGCGAGACGCGGAACTGCACTTTGCGTCGGGCTGCGACATTAGCGGTGACATTTTTCAAACCCCCCTTGACATTCTGTAATTTAAGCGGTGACCCTCGCCATCGACCGTGTTAAACGTCCTTATCGCTTCTCTTTCTTCACGTTCCCGTGACTTACGTTCATGGGCGCCGACCGATCGACTACGATCGATAGAGATCGATACCCGGTGTTGCTCCAATACGTATTTACTTCGACGATTCTGAGGTATTAATAACGCTTGATTATTTTAGTTAGATTTACGTTAGATTATAAATTTGTTTCACACACGTCCGCGTTCGTTCAATAAAAAGTATTACTTATCATTGGTCAGCTGATATTTATGCAACATTAAAGTTGTTCCTGTCGTTTTCGAAAAACAGAAATCATATAGAAATTTCTTTCTTTCTTAACACGTTCCGTGCCGAGCTTTTTTTACTCGAATCTTCACACTTTGATATTTTACTAAAACTTGATGTATTACGTGCAATTATTAATTCTCGTACACATAACAACGTAACAAAAACTTATCAACGCCCATTCTTGCGGTGGAAATTGATTCTTCGGTTCTAAATTTCTTGTAAACAATTTGTTCAGTTCACTAAGTAAACATGCAAGCGTATACCATTGATGGTACACGTGGCACGGAACGTGTTACGTAATTTCAGTAAGATCAATTTAATAAATATTGACACTCTCGAATACTATTAGACATCTTATTGTCTCAAATTAAAATACCAAAAGAATATACTAAAAAAAATGAAAACTCAATAAAATAAATACTCAAAAAGTTATCATAGTTATCATATACGTATGCCCTGTTTGAAAATTATTGTATTATTATTATCGTTGTATACATGGATCTTACAGTTCACAGATCGTAAACTCACTGGTCAGATGTTTGTTAAAAATTACTTCATCGTGAATTCATCGCGTACACGTTTTTTTAAAAATCGATGTATCGTGAATTAAATCTACAATTAAACCTATAAATTTATAAAAAATCAACACCATGTATTCATCACGTATACGTTCGTCAAAAAATCATTGCATCATGAATCCATCACAAATACTGTAGCGACCAGTCGTGCGCACAATAAGATCTTCAGTCCTCGTGCAAACGGCCAACGTAATTTATGACTCTCCTTCGAAGAAGCTATTTTTGAGAAGACAAGCTCACCACTTGATAGCACATGTTTGCAGTAGAGTCTTTTAAGAAATTCCTCAATAGCTAAAGAGACCGTCATAAATTAGGAGAGTTTCCGAAGGGTACTCGAAGCGGGCCCAGCGACCCAAAGGCCACGTGGTCCGACGTGGGTGACCCGGAGGAAAATCTCCACACGTTGTCACGTACAACTCATCATCCCCTCCGATTACCAAGCCG
The DNA here is from genome assembly GCF_051020955.1 of Megalopta genalis. NCBI lineage: Eukaryota > Metazoa > Arthropoda > Insecta > Hymenoptera > Halictidae > Megalopta > Megalopta genalis. Next base: position 25,207,673 of record NC_135013.1, on the reverse strand, counting down.
TCCCGAAAATACGCAAAGAGCGTAAGGGGCGGGCGGTAAAAAGGACAAAATGAGCAACGCTGATTGGAAAGGCCTAACGCGTGGGGTTGACCAATCAGGGTTGTTCAAGAATTTTACCAGGGCAAACGGCGAAACGAAAAATCAAACTCGACCACTGTATCGCGACTCATCCGCAGACATAGTCCGCGAAATAAAAAGAACTTTCTATCACCGCACGCGAGAGTACTATTAATTACGAACAAATCCTACCCGAAAATACGTTTTTTAAAAATCGTTGTACCATAATATTATTGCATATGCATCCCATAAAAATTCATAAGTAATAAGCACTTCGTATATTCGTCCTCTAAAAATTGTTGCTTCATAAATACATCGTATACACGTTTGTCAAAAATCGTATCATAAGTTCATCATATACACGGCTCACATAGATTCTTAAATAATAAATCGATTACATACACGTTCTTTCAACAATTACTTCACCAAAGCTCGCCCCATTCCCGCAAACCATTAAAAATGCAGCGTGGCAAAGTTTGACTCCGCAACTTCCAATGGAGTTTCGTTATTGCGTTCGGTGTTCGGGATCCGACTATTAAAATAGTCACCGGCAACGAGGCCGACACGCCGTTCCCGTCGTTGTCGCGATTGGTTAGTCGGTCACGGTGTGATTGACTCCCCTGACGAATTAAAGAAACGACCGTAACGGAACGTTCCCGCGTTCGTTATCGCGAGCTTCCGCCGCGTTTGCAAATGAATTCGTTCCGGCGAAACAAATAAGAGGGGAAAAAAAGCGCCTATGAAAATGGTCGGGGACGCGAGACTCGAATTAACGCTTCACGGCATCGTAACTCCGTGGACACGGTAGATTCTCTTGCACGGTGAATCCCGCTTTTCTAATGAACAATCCTATTTACGCGGCTCGGGGACGTTTTATCGGGAGGGACGCGAGCGCATACCAAATTCATTCACTCGCGAACACGGAATTACGTTCTTTAATATGCATGGGCGTGTTTCTCGGTTGCACACGATGCATCCGAGAGTTGTAAACAATTTGTTTCTACGAAGATTACGATGTCAGATCGCGAGAACGTTTCGGTTAAAAATTCAATGTTGATCGTTGAACGTTTCTGTAAGAGTCGAATTCTGGTCAAACGTTTTCGTCAAAGTCGAGTCACAATGAAATGCCTGTTTTATTCATATTTTTATTGTCATGTGACGAAGCAGTCGCGACTGCAGCTTCTGTCAACTGCGTACTGCATCCGAAATGATTAAAACAAGCTACGCAGGATCGATTTAATATTCTATAGAATTTACGAACGAACGTGTTAATTATAAAACAGAACGTACATTTTCAAAACCTTTTTTCGAAAATCGTCAATGATTGCCGGTTATTCTAGTTTCGTTCCACGCATTTCGTAAATTTAGTTTAGACCCATTCGTCGACCCGAATGATTGATGGTATATATATAGATCCTCTCCCTTCAATAATATTAATTTTTATTCTTTTTTAACTCATCTTGGTCGCTGAATATTTCAAGCAAAAAAAGGTAACGTTTTCGATAAAAAAATCGTCAATGATTGTCGGTTATTCTAGTTTCGTTCCACGCATTTCGTAAATTTAGTTTAGACACATTCGTCGACCCGAATGATTGATGGTAGATCCTCTCCCTTCAATAATATTAATTTTGATTCCTTTTTAACTTATCTTGGTCGCTGAATATTTCAAGCAAAAAAAGGTAACGTTTTCGATAAAAAAATCGTCAACAATTGTCGGTTATTCTAGTTTCGTTCCACGCATTTCGTAAATTTAGTTTAGACCCATTCGTCGACCCGAATGCTTGATGGTAGATCCTCTCCCTTCAATAATATTAATTTTGATTCTTTTTTAACTTATCTTGGTCGCTGAATATTTCAAGCAAAGGAAGGTATCATTTTCGATAAAAAAATCGTCAACGATTGTCGGTTATTCTAGTTTCGTTCCACGCATTTCGTAAATTTAGTTTAGACCCATTCGTCGACCCGAATGCTTGATGGTAGATCCTCTCCCTTCAATAATATTAATTTTTATTCTTTTTTAACTCATCTTGGTCGCTGAATATTTCAAGCAAAAAAAGGTAACGTTTTCGATAAAGGGACAGAATTTTCTCCGCAGCTTTTCTCTTCGCGAAAATCGTCCAAATCGACCAGAAACTGTACACTCGATAGAGCAAGCATTTTCTCACGGAGTCTTCGTCAGCCTGTAACTCGGCAAGTACCCGTCATCAGGGCTCATAAAAATTCCGAGCACATCTTCAGACACGGGCAAACCTCTGTGCAAAAGTTTAGTTATCTAGCCCTAATGGTTCCCCGGCAAGAAATTCCGGAAGGACGTTCCGCGTGGTGGCGTATCGACAGGCCCCGTCCGAATTACCATTATCCGCCGATGGTTTCTCCCTGTGTGCGCCGAATTTACCGTGTCCATTAAAGAGGTGGCGGGTGCTTTGTGATCGAGGCATCGGGGGAGCACGGGGTATTAAGGTCAGACGTTCGAAGCGGCTCGAAAAAAGAGCGGCACGGGCCGCGGGAGGCTTTCCGGCCCGATAATACGTGAAATACGGAACTGCTCGGCGCGACGAGTCGAGGTTTATTTAAAGGCAACGGAGGAAAATAATGGCCGCTGGCCAGGTTGCGAACAGTTTGATAGGACTTACCGGTCCCGCGTACCCTCGCAGACCCCGTCCGACAGAGCTGATAGATATTGGAGGAGAGCTTATCGTTGACCTACTCCAGTTAGTTATCTAGTGTACATCAACCGGCGGCCGCCGATCAAAAAGGTTCGACCCGTCGCAGCCGGTTTCTGCGTTCTACGGACAGCCGCGGGTAATTTATGGGGGGGTTGGCTCGCGCAAAAATTACGATATCTTCAATATCGAGCCCCGGCAACCCCGAAATAATTTATCGCGCCACCTCGGACCGGCTCGGCGATCAATCTTCGCGCCGGCGACCGACTCCGATTTGAAATATTCCGCTCGTCGAACTGCTGAAGTTCCTGAGTTATGGGCCCCCGTCTCGCTAATTTATGCCCGCCATGGTCTACCGGAGAACCCCTCGCATTCCTTCATGATTCAGCGATTGGTCAGGGTTCGACAGTTCCTGCATCGATCCGAGCATTCGACGATCTTCGGTCGATGAGTGTAATCGCGTTTTACAGGTCTAATGGTGTTCGTAATATTTTTTGGAATTTTGAGTTGTTCACCTTGGGATGGGACTTGGTTGGTTCGGAGCTAAATCTGATCGAGTTCAAAATTTTCTTGATCGTTTTCTTCGACGATTGCGTTTATTAGCACTTCTTCGTTCTTAATGATTTTTCTGATAGAGAACGAAACTATTTGTGTTTCTTCTGTGTTCTCGTTTACTATCAATTATAACATTTGATTATGGAAGAACATAATTTTGCCTCGATTTAGATGAGACGGATTACGCTCATGTGTAAACGATTCTGTATGTAACAATGTGTGTAAGAGAAGCTCGGTAATTTCTTTTTAAATAAAAATATAATGATAAAAATAATAATAATATTAATAATAACTTTTAAATAAATTTTAGACTAATTTCGAAATATGATACCAATGTAATATTTTGTTACATTAAATTAATATAATATATTATAATATAATATAATTATATATAATATATATATAATATATATGTATATATTATTATATAATACATATATACATTAACTAACTAACATTATATATACATATTTATAATAATATAATATTAATAATATTAATAAAGAATATTATATATAATATAATTTGATGGATTATGAACGGGATAATTGCAGTTTCTGAACCATTTTTTAAGATGTCGATCTTCGATGTTAAAAGAACTATTAAACTGGCTGCAGATAAATTGTTAAACTGGACAGAGCTCGTTTCCTTATACCCCGATGGCGTATGTAATTTGTTACAACGAATGTAGAAACATCAGGCATATTTAAGATGTAAATTCGATTTATTCACAGAATTATTCAAAATTTTATGCGAACCCGATCTACATTCACATCATTAAAACCAGTGCATTAATTTCTCGATTTTATCCAGAACTCTGTTCCTGGAGTTCCAATAATGTTTATAATTATCCCAGACGATAGTCAGAATTAACAGCCACCAATAAGAAAGCGTAACTTCGACTTCCGTATCTTCGGACACGCTTCTTCCCGTGTGAACAGCCGTGACTTCCATAAATCGCGCAACGTTTACACGAAACTCGCGGAAGCACCGAAAACTGTTGATTGCAATTAAACTCGGACCGGGCGAAAACAGTTTCCCGATACATCCGGTCCCAATAGTTGGTTGAACTATTATTAATGTTTTCGGCGTCCGGATCGTCTCCTGTTTTACGGTCGCGTCGGCCGGAGGGGGGAGGGGACGGGGTAAGGGGCGTTCGTCGCTCGTGTAACATTTAATCACGAAAATTCGCATGGTAATGAGAAACAAAGCTGCGCGATTATTTGGCGTATCGTCGGGCTGGGGACAACTTCGCACCCGGCACGATTAGCATTTTCATGCGAGGAAACGCGTCACGGCCGGTGTCGTCGAGTTTTCGTATTTATCGCCCCGTGGCTCCTCGATTTCCGACGAAATTGTTTAAATTCGCATATAATTAATTCTCGCCGCTCCGAATCAATATCTTTCGCGCCCGCGACGCGTCGAGCCTATAGTTATCGTATCGCCCCAGGAGATCACGCGGAATATCCGATGAAAAATTCCGCAGCCATTTGTTCGACAATATTGTTGCAGTACGTGGTCCACGTTCGGCGTACACGAGGAACGATGTACACGCGTGATCCATCATCGTCCGATGCCTGGAATTTCCAATGATCTATCGAGCAGTTTTTCAAAATACTACATACACTTCGACGCGTTGTCTGATCCGTGCCCGTTCCATTCCCCTTGCCTCGGCTCGAAACGTACTCGTTTTCTCTACTTGACTAACGGCTGTTTCCCTTGTCCGACACACTCGACAGGACCATTTCACTTGTCCGATTCATGGCCGGCTTCTTTTACCTCGGAGGTCTGATTGGTGGACGGCCGCGGAGCTTGCCCGGCCAGCGATTGTTCTGTTCCCCTCGGTTGAACGGTGTCGGTTGTATCCCCATTGTCTGAACAGTGATTGGGTTATTCCACCGGCATGATTAGTGACCGTTCTGGTTCCTTAACTAACCGAGTCGGAAACTTGGCAAGCCTATTCTCCTTGTCTGATTAATGGATGTTCTTTTCTCCTGTAAACGTCTGATCGGTGAATGGCTTATGCTACTCGCTGGGTTAGTGATTGTTCTGGTTAAATGTCCGTCGGTTGTTTCCATTGTCTGACACTTGGCAAGCCTATTCTCCTTGTCTGATTAATAGATGTTCTTTTCCCTTTAAACGCCTAGTCTATGACTGGTTTATACTACTTGCTGGGTTAGTGATTGTTCTGGTTAAACATTCGTTGATTATTTCTATTGTCTGACCTTTGTCAAGCCTATTCTCCTTGTCTGAATAATAGTTGTTCTTTTCTCCTGTATACGTCTAGTCAATGACTGGTTTATACTACTTGCATCCGTTGATTATTTCTATTGTCTGACCTTTGTCCAGCCTATTCTCCTTGTCTGATTAATAGATGTTCTTTTCTCCTGTAAACGTCTGATCAGTGAATGGTTTATGCTACTCGCTGGGTTAGTGTTTTGGTTAAATATCTGTTAAGCCTATTCTCCTTGTCTGATTAATAGCTGTTCTTTCTCCTTTAAACGTCTGATCAGTAAATTACTTACTCCCCTTTATTTTCTATATATATCCTAATTTTGACGATTAAACAGTAATAGATCCATTTCAACTCGTTTGAAGTCGACCATCTTATTTTACTGGTTTGAACAGCCATCGTCGTGCAATTCGTTTAATCAGTAATTAGACTGCAGACTTTAAGTAGCTGGCATAAGAAGAACTTAATCATATTGTTGTATTATTTCCAAAATTATTCAAAGGAAGAATTTATTTTTATTTCTATCCTTTTTGTTTTTACTTCATTTTGCACAAAGTCCCATAATCTGGCGATTATCATTCCATGGTCATACCAATAATCGTTCCATTGTACTTGTCCGATCGATTGAAGTCATCGTCTACAATCGATAAACAATGGATCAACCGGCCGCAGATGAACGAGTGCTAATGGCTGCCGTTCGACGCGTGAAAAGGGCGTTCGATCGAAAAATTCCCGGAAACAGGTGAAAAAACAGGGTCGCCGGAGGGTTCCCCGGGGAAAAATTCCTACGTCACCGTCGTTCAAGGGTCTCTCGCAAGAGTGGGCCCTTCGTAACGGCGGTTGAGATTCACGTCACGTTCGCTCGCTTGATTGCTTTCCCGATCCCGTTAGCGAAGAACAGAAAAAAGGAAAGATGCGGGAGCATCGGATGGAGAGAGCGCGAAAGAGAGAGGATTATTTTAAATTCCACGCCGACGGTACTATTAAATAAAGGCCGCGGCAGGAATGCGCGGCGGGATTCCGAGCGAATAAATCTCACCGGGCCGGAGCCCGGAGCCCGGCTCGGCCCGGCCCGAACCGCTTTCCCGCCTACCTGTCGTACATTTCAAATATTCCTGGGAAAGTAACCACCTCCGACTTCTCGCCCTGGAAAACCGGATACCGCGGTAACGCCGCGGCTTTATTTTCACGCGGCGTTCTTCCGCTGTGTCAGCAGTCCCAGGATAAACCCGCGTGAAACTGCACCGAGTCCCAGTGATCTCAACGCACGAGGAAGCGCCGAGCTTCGATTATGGCTATTCAGAGTTAATTAGTATGACTACTACGTTTTGCGAACTCAAGTGGTTGGAGCTTGTTTCGTTAGAAGACTGTGTCAGGGTAGTTGTCTGATAAAAGACGGATCTATTCTACTTGTCCGACGTCAGGCCGTTTCATCGCACTCGTCTAATTACTGACTACTTTTCGGCACTCGTGTCGGAATAGACTGTCATGGCAATTGGCTGATTGCAAACTGTCTTATTCTACTTGCACGACGATTATAGATGGCTAACTACAGACTCTGTTATTGTACTTGCCTGATAACGTACTGGTTTATTCTACTTGCCTGATAACAGGTGGTATTATTCTGCTTGTCCGATAACAAACTGTATTATTCTACTTGTCTAATAACAGACTGTCCGTTTATATTCGTCTAATTACAAGCTGTTTCATTGTATTATACTTCACCAAATTCTGCCTATCTAAACTTTTATACTGTGTTTGACTGAGAGAAGTTTCAGTCTAACAGTGGCAATTTTTATGCATTAATTATTTTGCATTAGTTTTATGGATTAAACGCGCTGCCAAATAGCACGAACAGGAAGCTATTTAAACGCTTAATTAGTACATACAAGGTGTATCATAAAAATGTAACGTTACTCATACGATCACCAAAGTACAATTCCCGTTGTTTTGTCCGTACGTTCGGTTAGTCGCCTAACGTACATGCGCGACCGAACTATTGTACGCTCGATTCGCGCTTCCTACGGCAAACTAATGACGTGGAAGGGTCTCTAGTAGTCTTAGAGAACTTTATTTTTTGTGTTGTACTCTCTGCGAGCGCTGGTGGAAGAATGCTCTTCCAACGCTGGAAAGTCGTGGAAGAGCACCCGTGGATGGAGGTAGATTGTTTATTATTGGTCAAGGCACGAATCACCCCTTGGAGGGGGGTGTCTGCCTTGACCCTTGTTGGGGCCTGAGAGGGTTTCCCCTTTTTATGGCCCTTGTCTCTGGACGCAACACCTGTTACGTTCATTAGAAAGTAATCTCACGATAACAATGCGATGCACGGAATAAATGAGATCCTACGGAGAGATAATGTCCAATTTAACCACTTTACTTATACGCTTTGGATCGTGTTTACAGGTGCACCGCGGCGAAAGATCTTGATTCAAGGACAACGCGCCATGGGAAAACCGTGGAGCGAAGGATAAAATTCCCAGCGGGGTCCGCGGAGAAAGTGCGAGGGCTTACCCAAGTCCATGATATGTTCCTTGCCGAAGTGTTTCACAGAGTGAACCTGGAGAAGCCCGAAAGCTAGCTGCATGCCGGTGGTGAGCAACAGGGCGAGGAAGCCGGCTGCGCAGACCAGCCACCCCCATCCGCCGTCCGGGTAGAAATGCGTCCGCGTGCCGACGTCGTCTACGTCTGAACGGAAAGGTTCGCTCTCTTTACGATTCGCCGTTAAATCCCCGTTCTCGTTCACGAGAGCAGAGTCGCGCGTCAACAAATAGTTTACTGCGCCCGCTATTCGCTTTAGCATTTATGTCGCGATAAAACCAGCCCGGGGACAGGCGGACCGTGTGCGCGAAAAAAGATTTTCTATTAGCGCTCGGCAAACTGCCTGGTTGGCTTTCGGCTGGTCTCGTGAACGTCGAATAGTTTAGGCTACTCGAGGCTGCAGGAGATTGGATTTAATAGTGCAGAGAACTTTACGGTCGTTTGAATTCTGTTCGAATTTTATGGGGTGAAGATTCGATGGACGCGTTCGTTGATTTTGTACGAGGTGGTGGACAGCGTTTCATGCATTTATGGCGACAATGGGGGAGCTGTGACGATATCAGGAGAACATCAGGATATTGTGTCAATGTTTTTAATTTTGTTAGAATTATGTATTTCTCGCGTTAATAATGAAGAATACTCAATATTTAAAGTTGCATCAATCATTATATCGTGTTTAAACGCAGCTCTAAATAAACAATATATTGACCGTACCTAACTCTTTAAGTGGATTCTCTTTTTTACAGCTACGTCGATCAGCCTCGTTCTCGATAATCTCAATTTTCTTCTTATTTGCTTTTATTCCGCGATTTTTCTAACAGAATTTTTCTAAGAGAATCAAATTCTGCTTCGATTTAAAGGAAACGAATATCATTCGTATTTAACAGACCACGTATAAAATCTTCACCTCGATGTTACGGTACAAGGGGTTAACAGGCTCAATGAAAACAAATGGGAGGTGTGAACTGAAAAACTAAAACGAGTCGGCGGAGCGTCTTACCAGTTCGAGGATAGGTCGGCACGCATCGCGGAAAGGTCCACAGATTATTGCCGAGCATCCAGTTATTGTTGTCAGGGATGCTGCCCTCGGAGTCCACGTAGCGCACCCTCGGGTCTGTGAAATCGAGAAACGAACACGGTTATTTAAAAACGGAAAAATCTAGGCGAACGGCGCGGCGCCGCCGCCTGCGAATTAATACAATACGCGAAGCAACGCTCGCCAATCTATTCTCCTGTCCCCGGGTATATGCAAATCGGAACCGTGCCTGCCGCGGATTAAACCGAGGATTACGTACGCCTGTTTTTGCGTAATTCGCCGATATATTTGCGGAACTTAATTACGCCTGTGGGGCGAACGGTAACAGACGCGATCAATGAATTTACGTCGCGGTCTCTGTTTTGCAGCCGCGATTAAGGCCTGCGATAGTCATAAATCCTGTTTACCCGCGAGTCAGCATTATTAAGACCTCAGACTTTAGAACCCGCGCGTATCGAGATGTTAATGGTGAAAAACTGCTCCGACGAGGCTGCGTCTTATTCGCTTTATTTTACTGCACACTGGCGAACGTTTTAACATTTAACTTAACAATCGTTTCATTAACCACAGACACGACTCTCTTGCCTGTCTAATTATACAGATCGCTAGCTCATGCGCCTGCTGAAAAGGATCTACTTTATGTATATGACCCGTGGCCGACATGTTCTACTTGTCTGGTAAAAGACTGCCCTATTTCAAGTGTCTGATAAAACTGTCCTGTTCTACTTGTCTGACAAAAGATTGTCCTATCTCGCGCGTCTTACAAAACTGGCCTATTTTACTTGTCTGGCTGCGAACTGACTCGTTGCACTTGCCCGATAAACACTATCTCATTGTACTTGTCTGACTACAGGCTGCCTCGTTGTACTCGTCTGATCATACACTGTCCCGTTTTACTTGTCTAGAACAGCCTGTTCCACTGCACTTGTCCGATTACAGAGTGCCTGATTGTTCTCGTCTGGTTACAAACTGTCTTATTCTACTTGTGCAACCGAAGATTACCTTCATCTATAGATTATACATTTAATATAGATTATCTTCATTCGGACTAAAGTCCGTTTATTTTATTTGCATGACCAAAAACAATCCCATTCCACCAGTTGCACCAGTTATGACACGGTCAGCTGTCTTCGCTGCGCTCGTCAACGAGATGTGTATAAACCAGCCTAATTTAAACCGAACTCACACCCTTTCTGCGACGCCTAACCGACGCCGGACCTTATTTAGCTAAGTTTCACTTCGCCGACGGGAAATCTTACTTACGTTTCGCGCAGTCCCCCTCCCGTATGAATAATTCACACCTGTCCGACATATAAAAGGGTGAGGACACCACGGGCCGATGTCACGACGTCGATTCAGAGACACCATCCTCCCCTGACGGACTTTTACCTTCCGGTCGCGTCTTGTCGCGCAGCAGCACCCACCAGCAGACCAGCCGCCAGCTGGCAACGCTGCCTCGCACGACGCCCCCACGTGCTACAGACACGGGAGGAAGGGAGCGGCGGATGAAACGAGTTGAGAGAAATGAAGAGGAAAAAGAAGAGTCCAGAGGGTTAGATAAAAGTGCTCATGAAAAGGTGATGCCAGTCACCATCGGTGGGGGGTCGAGATTCTACCAGTGGTCGAGGGCTCGAGGACACGGGTCGATGACTCTCGAGCTGTTCTCTGACATTTTTGGTGGCTTTAGAACATCCTTAGCGCCAGACCGCGGGGTCTTTTCTATAGGAAAACTAGCGGAGTCGAGGGCTGCCGAACAGCTTTACCAGCTGACAATGGGATCCCAGTCCCTATCTCCCTGGAACGCCAATTCGAAACGCTGCTTTCTCTAATTGTACGAATCTCCGTGAGTCTAACTACAAGTACAAACGAAGTAATTAAAGTTATATATATATAACTTTAATTATTTCGTTTAATTATAATTATTATAATTATAATTTTCTTAATAATTATAATTATTATAATTATTATAATTATAATTTTCTTAATAATTATAATTATTATAATTATTATAATTATAATTTTCTTAATAATTATAATTATTATAATTATTATAATTATAATTTTCTTAATAATTATAATTATTATAATTATTATAATTATAATTTTCTTAATAATTATAATTATTATAATTATAAAATTATAATTATAAAATATATATATTAATATATCTTAAGGTTTCAATAAAAATATTTAATGTTAATCGTTCCACAATCTTCTACACAATTTGCAATACTGCTTTTATGATACCCCACCAACAATCATCAAATGTCAATATAATATATAATATACTACATATTGCATAATATACTATATATAGTATAATTAATAATATAATATAAATGATAATACAATATACAGGGTTGTTGCGCACGGCACAAAATTAAAACGCCGGAATTCGGGAGGAGATGACACGCGATTTATTGATTTGGACTCCACAGTCCTTTGATTTACAAGCTTTTGGAGCACGGCTCCGTTCGGCGTATGCAGTGTAGCACGGCTACGACAGAAGTATAACAATTGAAGCACGGCTTCGTATAGGCGCAAGGGGCGCTAAATTAAACTTGTCTGTAAGCGATAACGATACTTGGAGAATCTCCCCGTTATCACATTTGCGGCAGTATATATAGACACCTGGCCGATGCTCAAGGTGACGCATCGTCAGGTGTCGAAAGCCGGTCATTGCCTCCTAAGGCAAAAACGCTGCATGTATACATTAGGCCGAGGCGAGCGTTTGACGGTCGGGCCAACGCACGTCGATCGTGTTATTGTCTTGCCGCCTCGCCGTTTATTCGACAAAAACGGCGAGACGGCGTACATCGAAAGTCGAGCGTGCGTTGACCCGCGGTCCGCGATTCGGCCGAAACACAGGGTGTTCCACAATTATTTTAACAGCCGAAAATGTGGGGTAGCTGAGGTCATTTGAAGTAACTTTTTCGTTTGCGAAAATGCAATCTGCGGCTTTGTTTACGAGTTATTAACAGAAAACTCTGACCAATGAGAGGTGACGGCGCGAAGTTCGAGAGCCCGCAGCACGAGGCTTTGACAGATGGTCGGGACGGACTCGAGCCGCGTTCGAAGTATTGAACAAATCACGAAGCGAGAACTTTCCGGATTTTTTTTTACTACGTAACAGTGATATTTTTAAGAAAAACGCTGTCCACCTTTACTTTAGAACGTCTGAAGAATATTTACTAATTTTTCGGACCCGAAATAGTAAGTAATTTAACCGTGACGGCTGTTTTAATTTTCTAGTGTGCATGACACCTTGTGTGTAACATATGAAATTTTTAAACAAGGTGTACAGTGAAGATTAACAAAGTACGTAAATGATATTTTAATTTAAATAGTTCCGTGTCCGAACACAGTTCAACGAATGATTCGCAAAGCTAATTTAATAAATAATAATCGTGTTAAAGGACGTAAGGGATATGTTTGTTAGAGAAATATGAACCTGAGGTCAGAAATATGACCTCAGCTACCCCTCATTTTCGGCTGTTAAAATAATTGTGGAACACCCTGTATAATATAATAGAATATATATTAATACTATATATATAGTTTATAGTCTATTATATATTATATTATTAAAGTTATATATAGTATAAAAAATATAATTAAAATATATTAATATATATTCTACAATATATGATATTTAATTTTATAAAATTAAATAAACAAATAAATTAAATTTAAAAATTTTATAAAAATAATGAATATATTTGCTAAATAATAAAAATGTTGTCAACTACATATACATAGAATGAATATATAATACTAAATTGAACACGTTGTATGTAATTATTTGCTTTTCGACAGGAGAAAAACCGTTCAGCGAAAGAATGTTTCTGCGAAACAAAGCTTGCAGAAATTCCTTATAAAATTGTACAACGTAAATTGAACGAAGCCCGAATATATAAAGGTGTGCAACAGAGAAACAATGACACTAAACTCACTATTTAATTCTCTAAATATCTGTCAATCGCGACAAATGCAACGTAAACAATTAACCCAATGTTCTTCTGACCTATATCCATTTCACACGACATATAGCATTTTGAGCATAGAAATTTGTGACTCAAAAAAAAAATCCTCTCTCCCTTTCCCTCTCTATAAGTACATTAAAGGTTCCATAAAAAAGTCAGCGGTTCTTCATCACGCTCGCCAATAAATTGCGGCTCGCAACGTTCGCCCGTCGGGGGGTGGGTCGGCGCCGCGGCATTTTTTTCGAACAACCATTTTTCAGGTGCGCGAAACAATTTTTTAACCTGCCGCGGCGTCACGGTTGGCAGAAAAAGAAGAGAGGAACGAAAATGAAGGAGAAAAAGAGGTGAAATTAGAAAGAGTAGGGAAAACAGAGGCCGCGCGCATCAAAGCGACGCTGCGCGACGCTGGCCGGCGCGACGCCGCGCCTGTTCCGGAAAATACGGAGTGGTGTGACGTGCATTTTTAATTTCGTGCCGGGACACGAGTGCACGGCCGCCACTAAATATTCCTTTCCCTTGTCGGTTAATTACCAAGCACAATGGCCTCGCCGAGGAAGTGGTTATTTCGAAAAGCAAACTTCTGCCGCAAAATTTCTCTTTCATTCAATTCGGACGCCGCGGTTTTTACACCTCGCGGACGTCTCACTCGTCCGAGCACTCGTTCTCATTCATTTTTGAGACGTACGTACACAGCTGTTGTCACACGTTTTACGATGCGGAGCGGCTACAGTTATCGTCGGGAACCATCGGAACACGATTTCCCGTCGACGATTATCGTCAGATTCATTGCGCGTTTGTAATGCGAAATTTTTCAATAAATTTTTAAATAAAGAGCAACGAGACGCTTGTAGCAATCCTTTTAAAATAAACTACGAACGGCTGAGTGCTTAATCAATTGTTCAAAAGCGACGGTAGCTTCGTTCGCAGTCCAATAAATTATTTAGATCGATATAATGTAACAGCTTCTTTTGCTGTTAAAATTCTATAGAATATCGTCGAGCTTCATGTACAACTCAATTATTAATAATAGAACCATCGAGTTCTAAAAGCGATCAATATGCATGGTTCTACGTATAACAATGACGAGATTGGATTTATTTAGATTTCCTACAATCTCGATTTTAATGTATGCTTCTATATTGAAATCCGTCTAATAATTTCTAATAAATGACGTCTGTAATATCATTTATGATATGTGTAACATTCTTGTAATATCAGAAATTGTAAAAGAAATGTCAGAAATGAGCCAATTTAGCTCATCTAATAATTTTTAATAAGTAACATTTGTAATATTATTTATAATGTGTGAAACATTCTTGTAATATCAGAAATTGTACAAAAATGTCAGTTCTAGTATAAAAAGTCTCATTGTTAATAAATTTTCAGCAATTCAAGCGTTAGATCTTTTTATGGATTTGTGACAAGACTGAGAATTTTCAACTTAAAACACAGTGAAGATTGAGCCAAATTTATCTTGAATAAACACCAAAATGATCAAACAAAGAAAGACACTGCCAAGCAGCTGCGTTTTCTTCAACAGACGCCGAAAATTGTTATCAATCCTCCCAGGATTTCCAAGAATTTTTTGCAGATAGTGTCCCCGGAACCGGCGAATTAGTAAAAAGGAAATATTTTCTTAATTACCCGGAGGCGGCGGCGTGTAGATAAGCGAACAGGTCGGCCAAAACTAGACCGCCTAGTGAAAAATGGATCGCTAAGATGGCGGTTCTGCATCGGAAGGGACAGCTAGAAAAATGGCCGACCTTCGTGACCGGCGAAATTACCGTGAAAAGAAATTATGAGGCTCTTTTTCGGCGGCGTCGCGACGCCGATCCGCTGCCCTAAATTACACGGCCCGCGTAAACCAGACGGCGACATTGTCTAGCTTTTTTCCTGGATGAAGAAACGCTGAACGAAACGCTTTTCTTCCCTCGATTCTCACGTAATCGTTCTTCCCGTTGGAAATTACTTCTGGCGATCATAAATCGGAGATGAAGTCGCATGCGGTACAGTTGCGTCGACTTTTGGACGACTCCGAACTGTTTCCTTCCGTTCGAAGTTTCTTTATCACTTATTTTCTGTTATAAATTAGTATTCGTGATTATGAATGTTTATCACTTATTTTCTGTTATAAATTAGTATTCGTAATTATGAATGTTTATCACTTATTTTCTGTTATAAATTAGTATTCGTATAATTATGTAACTCCGAAATATCTTCTTCCCTTGATTTTTTCTTGATTTCTATTTTCATTTCTTAATTAATATTGGCGACTATAAATTAGGAATTATGTCGCACGTCATGTTGTTCGCCATGTAACTCTGAACTTTTTTATTTCTTTTCAATATTTCTTCTTATTATGAATTATTTCTGGGAATTATAAATGAAAAGTGATGCTGCATAAACATTTATATCGACTCTCACGTGTAACTCTAAACTGTTTTATTTTCCTCTATTATTATCTGGCAATTATTTATTAATTATTTATTTCTCTATTATTATCTTGGAAAGCACTTCTGGCGATTTAAAATGAGAAATAACATCGCATATATATGTTACCGTGAATGACCGAAATTGGAGAATGTCGACTTTCACCGGTGAATGTCAACAGATACCAAATACGTCGGTGAAAGATCGAATATTTCATTACATTGTTGTACATCCGGACCCTCTCCGGTGTGTGTCGACAATCACAGATATGCTCTGGTGGAGGTCCAAAACCTGTCATTGCAAAAGGAAGTGTTCCACAAATAAATGCAGTTGTAAAAGCAAGGGACTCTTGTGCAATTCAAAGTGTCATAATAGTTTAAGTTGTTGCAATAAATAAGATTTGAATCACATAAGTGAGTAATTTTTTTATTACTATTATTTTCTTTTCTCATGTAGAATGTACCGTGTATTTTAAATTCTTGGTCATTCCTTTCAGAAAGAGAGGCGAAAAAGATACGTCACCCTTGTGGCGTTTTATAGCGACTGAATTACGGAGAAGAAAATATAAATCTCCAACATGTTCAACATTCACCATTAGTGCATGGTGAATGTCAACATTTACCGGTGTAAGTCAGAAATAAGGGTATTTAGCAAATATTTCGGACATACACCAAGCGACTATGCGAATGTTGACATTCACTGGTGAAAGTCGACATTCTCCAGATTTCGGTGTTTCACTGTAACATATATATATATATATATATATTATTCGTCCGAGCTGTTCTCTTACTTTTCTTCATTCCAGATCTTTGTTTCTGACATAAATTGTTTATGACGACTATAAATGAGAAACGATACGGACATTTGTATTGTTCGTCCAAACTGTTTTCTTCCCTCTATTACCTTTCCTCAGGCAGAAATTCTTCTCGTCGACTATAAATAAAAAATGCTGTTGCGGGAATATTTACATTGGCTTCACGTGGTAGCGGAGATTACGTCGTCGCAGCTTTCCCTGCCAGTGTGAAATGAATATTTAAAATTCTAGTATCCTTTCCGTTTAATTGCAAGTATTAAACGGGATCGGTGAATCTGTAGAAATTGCTGGTCGAACGAGGTGAAATAAATGATTCCCCGATGCTTCGGTGGAGTTATATGCATTAACTGTAGATGCAGAACAATGCAGAATCTGTGCAGCAGGTATTAGCGCAATTCTACGTAGAAACTCGATCATTGCGCTAACTGTTAAAGGAATCTATTTGCATTTAATATATGAGCCGCTTATTTTGAAAAAGTGGCCTAACTCCATTTATCTTCAAATCGAGATATTTAAAGTTTTGCGTTTCAATGAATTTAAAAATATACGTATAGGATACTAATGAGTCATACTGCTTAAGCGTATCTAAGGATGTTAAATTTAAAGTTCCTGTTAAAATAGTGGCAATTATTAAGTAAATAACGCGCGTTTTCTTATCAAGAATGGAGTTGGGCCACTTTCAAAACTAACAGCCAGATTCATTATAAAATTTGAAGGTGCCCAAGTCCATTCAACATAATTGAAGATGTTTCAAATTGAAAAAAACAATACTGAATTTGTTTTACATATCTTGAAAACACTTCGGAAACATAATTTATGCGATTTAAAACATTTTTTAATTACAGAACATAGAAAATTACAAACATAAATTTATTACAAAACAATTTACTATTCGTCTACATTTTGTGCGTGTGAAAGTGACTTGAAGAAATCATGATGTTCTGGTGGTATGTATCGTAATAGGTCAATTATGTCCTTAAATTTTGCTGTTGTAATTTGTCTAATAGTTTTATACAATGGTGTCAATACAATATTTTCGAACTTTCTTGGTCTGCCGGTTTCGGTGCAATATCTTTTTCCTGAATTCCGTTTAATCTTTCGCACTTTTTGGATGTATGATGCATCAATTTTTTCTCCATTGTTATTCGGATCTTCATCCTCTGAAGACGAATATTGTTCTATAATTCTGTTTCTTTTTCGATTTTTTTTTAAATTATTAGTTACTATTTCTTCTTCACTATCTGAACTAATTAATGGTCTTGTTCTGTTTTTCCTCATGGGTGAGAAATAATTTCTAAAATTTAATATTAAATTTTAAGTTTTATATTAATTAAACGTACAGGTTATTCAACTAACGCAATTGTCCCAAAAATTAGGTTAACTTGTAAATACTAATTAGTTGAAATTACCTTCATCACTGCTTTTCGACATTATCAATAGTAAATATCTTGATGTAAGTATAAATGGAGTTGGGCCACTTTCAAACTACACGGCTCAGTTATTTAATTAATTCTGAAAACTTATGTGTGAAAAATTTATCGTATTTGTTCTGAATATAAGCAACCTGAAGTGCTTCACTGATACATAACATGAAGCCGTACATTTAACCATGGTAACCGGCAAAAAATTGGAAAACGGAGTTAGGCCACTTTCAAAATAAACGGCTCGTATCGTTTTGTACCTTCCTTTTGATATTTCATGTTGCAAGGAAACAGTGGCACTTTTCCGATTTATTCAGACTTGTAGCAGAAGCGGCGATTTTAAGCTCTAGGATTTTTATTTTATTCATTTTTCTCTTTTAAGCTCTAAGATCTCAAGCTCTTCGCTCAAGTTGATCGTAAATGTCTAGGAGAAGAATTCTCACATGTTACACGTTGATCGACGCAGCAGCCGCCATTTCCAAAAAAAAGAACGCACAATAGTGAAACAAGTTGGTGGACCAACCACTGGAATCGCGGCAAAAACGCAGCGCGGAACGCGATCGCGGTTCGACCGCTGGAAAACCACGGTGAAACGGGCTGCCTAATGCGTCGAAACGAATTTTCCCGGGGCCCGACGGCGGCCGAGGGGCGCGGGGCTCTGTAAATCGAGCAAGAAACACAAAAGTTTGCCGTTCGACCGGATATTTCGCCGGGAATTGCGTGCGCCCGGTCATCTACATAATAGAAACGAGCGAGGTAACGCCGAGTACCAACTGGAAATCGATCGGCGAACCGACGACGACGTCGACGAGCCACCGTAAGCGAAAACATCGACAACGACACCGAAAGAACCGGGTTTCGCCGAGCTCTCGAGTGCCGTGTCGCTCGTACATTTATCCGCAGACCGAATTTATTCGCATCGTCGCGGCCAACTTCGACGACGAGCTTACACATCGTCCAACGGAATTACAGACCGAATTAACCGGGAGGATAGACTGACGGTCTCGGTGGTCCCGATTTTCGATCGGTGTGGCTGCTATTCTGGAATATCTGGATCATTTTCGATGAATTTGTAATTTTTCTTCGTGATCACGAAGACACGGATTTTAGGCATTTGTCGCGAAAAACCGTTCGCGAAATATAGAGAACGAATATTGGAAGAATAATAACCCAATAATAACCCAATATTCGAGAATATTGGATTTTTTTTTTTAATTCGTTAGAACTATTAGAATTACAAAGAAATGTTCACTAGAATTGTAAAAGAAGAAACAGTTTCCTACATGTGTGTTGGTTCTGGCAATTGTCGAAGAAAAGTTTTATTTTGCATGAAGAGCAGCGATGTAACTTCTTTCTTCGTTTCTAATTATGTTTGTAAAAATCGTAAGTATTTAGTGTGGAAGAAATTTGGAATAATCAAACAACTGACAAAATAGACATAAATATGAGATATCTATATGATGATATATATACGTGATTTACGTGATTATTGCGGTTGCGTGGAACATATATCGAGACATTTTGTGTCCGAATTAACGGAGGACGGTCTCGGTGGTCCCGATTTTCGATCGGTGTGGCTGCTATTCTGGAATATCTGGATTATTTTCGATGAATTTGTAATTTTTCTTCGTGATCACGAAGACACGGATTTTAGGCATTTGTCGCGAAAAACCGTTCGCGAAATATAGAGAACGAATATTGGAAGAATAATAACCCAATAATAACCCAATATTCGAGAATATTGGATTATTTTTTTTAATTCGTTAGAACTATTAGAATTACAAAGAAATGTTCACTAGAATTGTAAAAGAAGAAACAGTTTCCTACATGTGTGTTGGTTCTGGCAATTGTCGAAGAAAAGTTTTATTTTGCATGAAGAGCAGCGATGTAACTTCTTTCTTCGTTTCTAATTATGTTTGTAAAAATCGTAAGTATTTAGTGTGGAAGAAAAATTTGGAATAATCATAGAATCAATTTAGAATAGTTATAGAAACTATATGAAATAATTATCGAAGCACACACAATGTAGACTAATTACGGGACCAACATAGAATTACAAAACAAATATTGTATTGTTGAACAAATATAGAATAATTATGGAACCAATATAGATAATCGAGTAAATATAGAATAATAATAGACAAAATATAGAATAATCATAGAACAAATTTCGAATATTCGTAAAACAAATTTCGAATAACAATACAACAAATCTAGGATTATAGAGCGAATATAGAATAATTATAGAACCGATATAGAATTATCGAATAAATATGGAATAATTGTGAAGCCAATATATAGGATATTTATAGAACGAATATAGAATTTTACAGAAGAAATATAGAATTATCAAAGAAATATCATTGAAACGAAGATCCGCATTTGTCCACCGTGTTCATTCGACTCGAAAAATCTGCAGCCCGATAACGAATAACGTATGAGTAACGAAGATAAAAATTCGATGGACGTTCTTGAGGAAATTGACGACCGTCCGCGCACCGGTTGTAACGATCGATCGCCGTCGTCGGACCGTTTGTTACCGTTCGACGCGACGGACACGCGGCGTTTCGTTAATTTTCCCTCTCGCGTGTTTGCGGAAGGCAACTTGTTGAGTTTTCTCTGTTCCATCGCGAGATATACGACCCCGCCGCTCCTCGTGACACATATTTTGTTTTTTTTTATTTTCCATCGGAACGCGGCAGCTTTTGTCGGCGGAGATTGTCCGCACCGACAACGGCGGATGCTCGATTTTTTTCGTCGGGCCAGGGATCGCGCGATAACCGCCGACAATGCGCCGACGTCGGTCCACTAATTTTGTATGCCTTTTCTCGGTAAGAATTCCGCGAGCCCTTTGTCCGCCGCGCGATTGTGTCGCGTGCTTTACAGTTTGTGGCAAAACTCCGCCGAAAATGCTATTCGGTTTTAATAATGGACATTTTCTTCCTGTATTTTCACGTACTTTCTCGCGGCACGAGCGCAAAAATATCCGTGACCAAATAATTCATAGAGCACGCAGAGCGTTGATTGATTCATCTATTTCGATTTATTCATTTATTTTGATCGGTTTCTAATCACCGTTGAATCAAGCAGTGTACACGATAAAATAGATGAAACAAGTATTAGCGTAGAGATCATTTGACCAATCGATTACATAATTTTTAATTTTATTATAATTTGATTTAAACTTACTGTAATTTTTTAAATAAATTGTTAGGAAGATTAAATTTATTTATAACTTATATCAAATCTATTTATAAATTACATCAAAATTTATTTCTAGATTATATTAAATCTATTCATAAATTGTAATATTTTTGATTATGCATTATAATTTTTTTACCATAAAATTAAGTAGTGTACACAGTCTGATACATGAAATAAGGCTTTTTAAGAGAGATCGTCTGACCATTTATCAGAAAATAGAAAAGATTTCTGGTCGGATAAACATGTAGACGCTGTCAACTCTCTCGAACCTAATCAAACACGCTCTAAACCGTGAAGCAAGTAATTCTAAGCACCCCCTTCCCCCCCTTTAATTGTCGATGGTCAGCGTTCGATCCGCGCGTTCTTTATCCCTTAAAGCCAGTGTTTGGCCAGGAGAAAGCTTCGACCTCGCTCTAACCCGTTCGGTTCTGCTTCGGTCCATAATGGCCCGCTCCAGCTATTTGTGCTTCCAATGTTGTTCCCGTAATAGCTCGCAGTTTTCGATAATTGGAGCTTGATCCACATTCTTTGTCCTCCAAATCGAATCTCCACTGACCAGTCGTAATCACTGTTGTCACATGCCATGGCAAATTTAATATAGCTTCATCTGTTATTTATTTTGTCTTCTCTTTGTGGATGATATTATTATGTACGGAGTTAAATGGATTTGTTATAGACTGCCTCGTTCTATCTGTCTGAACAAATACTGGCTTATTCTAATCGTTTAATAATAAATTGTATTATTCTACCTGTCTTGTTACAGGTTTATCGTTGCTAGTTCGATGAAGGAATTTTCTTCCTGCTGATTAACAATAAACTGCCTTCTTTTAATTGCTTGGACATTGGTGTCTTATTCGACTTATTTGATTGCAGAGTGTTTTATTTTACAAGTCTGGTTTCAGACTCTCATATAGTTCTCGCCTTTTTTTCAACAATAGGCAATCAATATTTTACTCGCCTGATCACAGACTGACTTATTCTACTTATCCGATTACAAAGAGTTTTGTACTGTTTGTCTGACCACGGATTGTCTCATTCTGCTAGTCTGATAAAAGAGCGCCCTTAGGCTTGTTGAAAGACAGACTATGTTACCGTACTCGTCCGATCACACACTGTCTTATTCTACTTATGAGATCACGTGTGATCTCGTTCTGCTTGTCCGAACCCCGTCAGTCCCATTCTACTTGTCAAATTACAGCTTGTCAACCAACTTGTCTACCGACTGCCATACAGTTCTCCCCTGTACAAAAGATCTAGTGAAACAATAGTGCCTGTGTTATTGTACAATATTTGCCTGACTACCGGCGACCTTATTCTACTTATCTGACAAAGAGTTCCTTTCTATTTGCCGGACAAAAGACCCGTACCACGTGTTTAATCAAGGACTGTCCTATTCCACTGTTTCGATCAAAGACCGTCCAGCGTCATTTGTCTGCTTGGAAGTCGAACGAAATGATTCGTTCGTTTGACTCGACGAAAATCGTAATGAATATTGTAATGGTTTCCGAAGAGTCGCGGGAACGCGAGAAATTTTCAGCGGTGCAATATCGGAGCCAGTCGTGCCGGGAACACGAGGCGGCCGACGGTGTCTCGAGTTCTCCGGGATCATTCAACCGCGACGTGATAAATGGGAGAACAATGAGGAGAAAAATTCCAACGAGACCCGAAGGGAGCAGAAAGTAGTTCAGTGGTTCAGTGATTCAGAAGTGGATCGCGGTGTTCGCGGAAGTCTGTCCCGGCTCGAGGAAAAATCAGCGTCGGATGTCATCAACAGCTTCCCGCTGACTCCGGGAAGATTAGAACGTGCTCGACCACGACACGTTGGGACAAATGCTGTTTCCTCTTTTTCTCTATCTTTTCTCTCTTTCTCTCTCTCTCTGTCTCTCTGTGAGATTGCCGTTTCAAGGCACCATAGTGCTCAACAGCCCGCCGGCTAATATATTTCGCTCGGTATCCGATTTACTCGAGGATATCTTGTTACGAAAACCGCGAAACTATCCTGACCGATAACGGGGCCCTTTATCGCTCGATTGCTATCGCGAGCCACCCAACGAGATCACTCGGAGGATAACGGATCGAAACGAATGGTCTGAAGACGTGCAAATGGATTCCCGTGGTTTCTATCACTGCTTCAGACTCGACGAAATTCCTGCGTAACGGGAATATCCACGCCATACTTTGGCATACTTGGATTTCGTTCAACACTTTGACGTCCATTTCAGGTGCACATAGGCGCCAGAATTTATTTATCAGAATTCGAAAACAATTTTTACTAACGCATTGAATGTCATGTCGGTCACATACGGATTACAATAATTTTTAACTAGGTTTTGAAATTTATTGAGCAAACTGAATGTCACTAGAATCTTCAAAATTTCCTACGGTAAATTTTCACTTTCTAGTTTCGGTTTTATTAATTGATTATCATTGAATCAGATCATTTTTGTTGAAATTTTAGCCACGAACAAAAATTAATCTATAGTTTACTTATAGTACTAAGATACTAAGATATCGGTTTACATTTTCGCCGGTTCCGTCAGCGGGCAACGACGGTGATGTAAACTGTATATAGTAGATACCGCGATACATCATCACCGGTACCATTAGATATACATCGTGCCCTGACTGTTTGGGGGTCCCAGCGTCACGTATACAATGTGAAACGCGACAAATAAAACGTCTCTGATTGGTGGATAAGACGAACCCAAGAAGGGTATAAAAGAAGCGTTTTTTCTTACCGGACTCTCAGTAGAGTTTGGTCGCTCGATCGTTTTCGCCCATATACCTTCTCTCAATAAAGGAATAAAATAAAGTCCTTTTAAGCAAAGAATTAGGATCATATTCATTTTCATTCCATAATCCCAACAATTTTCATATCGTTGGAATTTTCGATTTTTGCCACTTAAAGCTACAATGCGATCTACGAGGTGCAAGAAAGTTACGAAAGTGATTACTGTAATAAATTCTGTTTCTTTTTTTTATTTTGTTGCAATGTTATCAAATCAGCTTCGGTATAGTGGTCGAATCAGAAGCAGAAAATAATACATCACACAAAATATTGCCATTTCATCGAAAGAATGTATACTTCGATATTCCTTATCAAGTTATATATTTGATAAAAGTGTATTTAAACAAAACATACAAAATATCAAACATATAATTACAGTAACTTACAGACTTATCAAAGAGAGATTGCGACAGTTAACTGGTCGATGGAATAAAAGTGGAGCAGTTAGGATCTGTAATTGCCACCTTGCATTTTGTAGATCGTGCCTAGTGATACCATTGTTTCAAGGAACGTTTGTTAGAGCTTGTAATTAATTCGTTCGACATGTGTTAACGTCCGACGAAGCCTGATTTTTTCGCGGTATTTCCGGCGAAGACCGCGGTGTGGCTCTTTCTAAACAATACAAAGACGGAGCAGGCTTCTTTTCAGCGGGCAGGCTGCCATTCAAGCCTGTTTCCTTTCTTCCGCCTCGACAAAGGACGGACTTAATAAATTGGGCTGCGGGCCGAAGACAGAAGAACGAAAATCAATTCTACTCGACCGGACGTATTGTCTGTCGATGGGACCGCCCTAAACGATCAACTCCCGACCCGAACTTTCGCCCCCGTTCACAGAAAAACCCGACGTTTTCTATTAGGCGGTTGCATAAACTCATCCATCAGGTTTTTCAATCGCGAAGAAACCCGGCAGCTCGTCGGACGGCATCGGATTGGATGGCGGTGACACAAAGTTTCTTTGACCCTAGTTCCCGAACGTAATCGATACCTCATTTGATTGCTATTAGTTGGAGAGAATTATTACTTCCAAGGCTGTTTTAACCCGAGAAAGATAACCTACGTCGCAGAGGCGCCTGCGAAGACTGTTGATTTTTGTTAATTTTTCATAGAGGTCTAGTGATTTAAGTTTAAAATTACTTAAAATATAAAAAAATATAATATAAATGCATTTTATTTTTACAATAATGCCAAACCTTTAAAATGACTAGATTAACTTAAATAAATATCCATTGTTAGTATAAAATTGACGCCTTAGAAAAGCATGCGCCTCTGAAGCGTATGGTTATCTTTTACGTACGTTGTCATATGGTTATCTTTCTAGGGTTAATCATTGCTTTGTCGAGGATCTTTGTGCAATTGTAGCAAATAACGTTGAAATCAGCGTTAGTCAATTTTACAAATGTGTTCCACTAATTTAATAACAAAATATGATTTTTTAATGTTTTTTCTATTTTATTATGACTGATAGGTGGATTTGTACTTGACATTTCATAAAATATTAACATTTCGATGTAAATAAGTTAATACATTTTTTCAACTAACGCCAAGTTGCATCCATTGACGTATTGAAAAAAAATATGTTATTACATTTAAAAATACGAAGTTGACCTTGATATGAGTGGATTAGTATCGTAGCGGCGTAAGTCACATTTTTCTAATTGTGAGAAACAAGTAGCGTTATTGTTTAACAACGAGCGTATTATTTACTGACCAAATTTACTGCTAAGATAATTTAAAGTTACATTAATTTACATTCACTTATTCCACCTGCTATTTTAACATTTTGGCATGTACAAATTAAATTTTTAAGACATACATGAAGCAATCACCTAGTTATTAATAATAAAATAAAAATCTTATATCATTTCATTATCAACAAATCAATATTTTCAAAAATGTGACTCATGCTACTATGATTCTAACCCACTCATACGCTGACCTTCAACTGTTCGGATATCAAAATTAATATTTTTAAGGACCAGAAAAGCGTCACAAAGATGGTAAAAAAATTATAAATATTCCAAATCGTCTACAGAAAATTTGCAATACTTTCTTATCTTATAAAATACTTGGCTGAATCCAAACTCGAAGAGTATAAACTCTGAAAGTAAAGAGATAAATGATGCTTTTACGCGTCCATTCACGAAGAAACTAATAGCACCGGAATATGCACTGCTCGATAGCACCGAAATTTGTAGTGAAATAGTTTTCGTTACTGGTAATAGTAGTCGTGCAAACCGAAGTGGCAATATGTGGTAAGCCAGCCTGTAGAGCAACCTTCTCCTGCTGAACTCGACGTTTCAATTCAGTTTGATCGTCTCCACTTAAATAACGCCGAAGGACTAGCTCACAATGATAAGGGAGGTTCACAAGGACCCTTGGTGCACTGTCGCAGGACATTTACCCGAGACAAAGGGTCTGTACATTTGTAATTCGACGCACCGTGTCGCGCTGTTGTTCTCTCCCCCCACCCTCTTTCTCTGTCTTACGCTCTCTCTCTCTCTCTCTCTCTCTCTCTCCGAGAGCGACCCCCTGAATATTGAACCAAGGAGGCGAAACTTGCCAGAAGCGGATTAGACCAGTCACTTAGCGAACAACACCGCGAGAACGAAAACAGGGGTATCCGAGATTATGGGGAAGTTTACTGCGCGGACCGAAAGGGTGGCAGGGTTATTGTTGCCGCCGCGGCTTTACGAGAAAAGTTCCGCAATCTGGCTGAAAGATGTCCTCCGACGGATCGAATGAAATGCAAAACATCCCGTTGTCTTACAACTTAAATTAAACGGCGACGCTCGCCGCGGATTTTTCTCAAAACAACCACGGAATGGTCGGCCACGTAACTCACCCTTGCAGAACTAGACAAATCTCCCGGGGGAAAATTCATTTCTGGCTCCATTTTTCCCGAATATTAAACCCATAGCTCTACTTTTACTAAAAATTAATTACCAGTTACACTTCCCCCAAAAACGAATATACTAGTTTCATTCCCGGCAAATATTAATCTATTGTTAAATTGCCAAAAATTAGTCAATTTTCTTCCTCCGAAAATTAATTAGTAAATCTTCTTCCTCTAAGAATTAATTACTAAATCTGCTTGCTCTAAAAATTAATTAATAGATCTGACTCCCACAAGAATTAATTTCTGATTGCATTTTTTTTCAACAATTAATTACTAAAGCTACTTTCCACAAACGTTAATTTCTACTTCCACTTTTTTCCAAAAATTAATTTCGAGTTTTACTGTCTCGAAAAATTAATTAGTCGGCATCAAGATCGAACATTATAAACGATTTTAATTTCTTGACCACAGACTGTATTATTATTAAAATAGCCGGATGCATTGTTAAATTTTTGTGGTTCACAGGATAATGATTTCTTTTTAAGTTCTAGGTCCCTTACAAAATTAATTGGTCAGTGTCGAGAAAAAATGAACGTCAGTGGTTGTTCAGCTATCGAAATTAAATTTTTTAAGGAACAAAAAAAGCGTCACGAAAACAATATAAAAACTGTGAATATTCAACATCGTCCACAGAATATTTGCAATACTTTTTTTTATCTTATAAACTCGCTTTGCCAAACCCAGAATCGAAGGATACAAACTCTGAAACTAGAGAGATAAATTATAGATTTTTCCGTAAATTGATTTAAAACAACTGTAAGACATAAATATGAGATATCTATATGATGATATATATATATACGTGATTTACGTGATTATTGCGGTTGCGTGGAACATATATCGAGACATTTTGTGTCATATTTTTATAATAAATATATATTTTTATATACTACTACTATATATATTTATTATAAAAATATGACACAGAATGTCTCGATATATGTTCCACGCAACCGCAATAATCACGTAAATCACGTATATATATTTTTATATACTACTACTATATATATTTATTATAAAAATATGACACAAAATGTCTCGATATATGTTCCACGCAACCGCAATAATCGCGTAAATCCAGCAAATGAATTCGTCACGAAAGAAACATCATTTTGACGGATTCAAAATTCCCAATCAGCGATCGATGAATCAATCCAGTGATTAACTAGTCGGGAAGTTCAATTCTTTCCAGAGATCGTAAAGCACTCCCAAGAGTCGGCCTGCCGATTTTTCTTCGTTCGAACGAGTCCGGCGGATCCCTCGTTCCCCGTGAAGGAGGAGAGGGGGGGGGGAGAAGGAGACTGATTTATACTAATTGAAAAATGAGCGTAACTCACCGCCGTGATAAGAGCTGCCCCGATGGGGGGCGTAGGCGGGGTTCCGGGGCTCGCGGCAGTGGCTCGGCGTGTAGTACTGCATAGGGTGGGGCACGTAATTGCTCGGGGTGCTCGGCACGTGTACCGGGTGGCAGTGCATGCATCTTCGCGGTGTCTCCGGCACGCCCTGAGGAAAAAAAAACAGAGTCCTGCAGTCCTCCCACGTAGCGAGATATGAAACTTGAAAGAAGTAATTACATCTCGCCCCCTCTCCTGGGAATCTCACTGTCTTAGCTCGCCTTAGAAGCGTACTTTGGACTTTGGCATTTTTCTGTTCTGAAACCGCGAAAGCTTTCGTCGGCTGAGCTACGTGGACTTTTCTGTTCACGTTTCAGCTGCGACCACGAATTTTCGCGGCCGGAAAAAATAATAATTTCGGCTTTTACAAACGACTGAACGAGCGACGAACGAAAGGTCTGTTCTGCTTTTTTATGGACTTTTATGGTGTAGACGATTTAAATGGCTTTTGATTTAATTGAACTTTGATTCAGACGTAAATCGATAAATAATCGGCGAAAGAAATATTTTTGTGACTCGACAGAGATTTTCTTAAAATATTGTTCAAACGTGAGAACGATTTTATCAATAATTCAACAAATAAGTGTTTTCACTGAATTACAGTCGCGACAGGTGGGCCGAAGTTACTCGCACAATTTGAAGAGAATTGTTCGAGTGAATCGTGAAATAAAAATCGCAACTGATCCCGAGAGTGTAGTCGCACGTGGCCAGGAGAACTAAAAAGCTATATTAAACGGTATAACCAAGGTCCTAAAATTTACAGCACGTTTTGAACAATGTTTTATCCTCATTGTCAGCGATCGCGTGCTCCGTAATACTTTTTAGTGAGGAAATATTGTTGTATGTACCCGGCGTAAGAAACAGGATCCAAGAATGTTTTAATAAAAAGGGAATGAAAGTTTACGGCGACAGTGTAATAGTTCTGCCGTGGGAACGGGAGACCATTTGGAGACTGAAGGGTCTGCAGCGTGCCTTCATAGCCCTTAACACTTTGTGACCTCGCGTCATTCACGTACGAGAGACGCGATCCTCGGCCTCGGGCCTCTGGAATAACCTCGAAATCCGAAGAGGCTAATAAACAACCGCCGTGATGAATATTTGCTTAAAAATACGCATTCGACGATTTCGCGAAATTTGTTACACCGGCTCGGTTGAACATCGCGCTCGAGATTAATTCAGAGACACGTTCGTAAAATTAACGTGAAATGTTAAATCCTCTAAAAATGATTATCTTCCGAGTAAATTTGAAATTCAAATCCACCATGTCCCGTTATGATTCATTTCCATTTTGTAATATTTTCAGGGGGGTGAAAATTTCGGATCGATTATTGAGAAAGAGACTGTAATCTATTTTGTAAATTTTAAATAAATCCGAAGCCATTATCGTCTCTTCAGTATCGTTTTGGA
This sequence comes from Megalopta genalis, assembly GCF_051020955.1. NCBI lineage: Eukaryota > Metazoa > Arthropoda > Insecta > Hymenoptera > Halictidae > Megalopta > Megalopta genalis. The sequence continues at coordinate 25,178,255 of NC_135013.1, read as the reverse complement.
AAGGGTGAAAATTGGAAATCGATTATCGAAAACAGGACAGTATAATTTGCTATATAAATTTTAACTGAATCTTTCGAAATAATTTTTGTAAAGGATGAAAATTGAAGATCAATTATTGGGAACCGGACAAGTAATCAACTTTATAAATTTTAAATAAATCTAAAGCCAGCAACGTCACTTTGATAGCTCTATTAATGTTGTTAAAGAAGCGTAAACTTGTTTGCATTAAATTTCTACGCACAGTGGAGTCTGTAGACATAAAATCGCTTTAAAAAATGGGAGAGAATGATCGAGAACATTTAAACGCACGGTGTGCGAAGCTAAATCGTAGTCTGACACACTTTGGAAATTAAACGCCGTTCAATTTACCGACGGGGTGAAAGTGCTGTGAATGGAATACCGATTAGGGGAAATACTGGGTGTAATTCTCGCGGGCCTGATTAACGATTGCCCTCCACTCAGGTGAATAGAAACCTGTGGACGAACATCGATTTCATGATCTAGAATTGAATCTCGGTAACATTGATTTCTTGTTCGTTCAATCCGGCCAATGAATCACTCGCTGTCTCTTGATAAATATTCAGACGAATAATAGCTTGCAAAATTCAAACCAGACAATTAATTGTTTCTCATTGTCTCTTGATAATTATTCAGACTTGCAAAATTCAAGTTACAGAAAAATTCAACCTCGATAATTAATTGTTACTCTCTGTCTCTTGATAAATATGCAGACAAATAATAGCTTGCAAAATTCAAACCAGACAATTAATTGTTTCTCATTGTCTCTTGATAAATATTCAGACAAATAATAGCTTGCAAAATTCGACACAGATAATTAATTGTTACTCACTGTCTCTTGATAATTATTCAGACATATAATAACTTGCAAAATTCGAGTTACAGACAAATTCAACCTCGATAATTAATTGTTACTCTCTGTCTGTTGATAAATATTCAAACAAATAATAACTTGCAAAATTCGAGTCACAGAAAAATTTAACCCAGATAATTAATTGTTACTCGCTGTCTGTTGATAAATACTCAAACAAATAATAACTTACAAAATTCGAGTTACAGAAAAATTCAATCCAGATAATTAATTGTTACTCACTGGCTGTTGATAAATATTCAGGCAAGTGATAACTTAACAATTTCGAATTATAGAAAAATTCGATCGACAATATTATATCTGCCACTCAATAGAATTATACTGTGCAGCTGCGAATAGAACGTGCTTCGAATAGCGATTGAATTGCTTCAATGAATATATTAATTTATTATGAGAAATGAAAAATTAATGGAGATGATATTATGTACGTCATCGCACTTTGTACCAATTAACGAACAGCAAGGCATTTAGAAGTTTTTGCTGCTTTCCAAGCATTCCGAAGTTACAACCAATGAAATACAAAATTCTGTGGAATTTAATATTGCTGATTTGTTCGACGTAGAGTACGTACTACGGGAAACGATGTTTCATTTAGTTCCCGATTCTCTGTATTTATGAAGACGCGTGAAAACAGTCGAGGTCCGCCAATAATTATTACGTGCAATTACCGACATGAATTTCAACGTGACTGAAGGGAAAACAATGAAAAGTAAATATTGATATTACTTATTACGTTATGCATAAGTAAATTGTTCGCCAATGGAGTGTATTAAGCTAATGTGAGCTACCTTGCGTGTTGTTTTATAAACAGAACAGATTTTTACTTCGACAGAACAATTTCCTGCATTAATTGCGAGAAACGATGGCCAAATAGAAATTTCTTTCTTCGATAATTTCGATAATACGATGAAGATAGAGTCGATATTCTCAAATAAATACCTCCTATTATTTTCTTGAAATAAGTGCATAAAATCTACAGTTTGATTATTATTATTTTATTGATATTATTATAAATAGCGAAATATAAGTTTAGAACGGCTCGAACTTTCTATTTTCTGTTTTAGAATGTTCCAAGCGATGTTGCAAGCGATTAACATTTGAATCGATTAGGATGACGAACAGCTCCCCAAGCTCTAAGATTTTGTCAACGCACCGCACGTTGCGTTCCGCCGTGCTGTTCGGAAATGCAGCACGTGTACAATGGCGGTTCAACCATGTTCGAATTGCCGTACGCGGCACCCGGTACGAGAGCTGATTCTATGGGCTCGTAATCAACCATCCTGGAAAATTAGTGTCTCCATCGGCCATTTTGTGCGACGTTCATTATCCGGCACAATGCATATCTCGTGCCGTTAATATGACGTCGAGCAACACATTCGCATCCGCAATCTTTCAAAATAAAACTATTGCAACACTTACCGTTATCACCATAACACACATAGTTAATAAAATTTCTCTTGTACACATATAGTTGATGCAGATTCCTTATATGTATATATACATAGACATATACAACTTCACATGTAGGCTATATCATACATAAAGAATACAAAGTGTATAAAAATAATAAAGTAAAACGATATTCAAAATCTCAGATACTCTCAAAAATGAGAATCGAATATTCCAAACTGTAGTTAATAAATAAACTTGAATTCAGCTAAACGATGACTTAAACCCATCCTAATTTCGCACATACTAAATCATACTAAAATTTGAACAAAATTGATCGACAGAATGTTCCGAAACGTGAGACACTAATCAATCTATCGTTGTCAAATAAGAATTAAATGAATCAATCTGTGCTAAAGAAACAAACTTGAATCCAAGAAAACGACGACTTAAACCCACCCTAATATCACACATACTTCATCATACTAAAATTTGAAGACAATCGATTCACAGTATGTGCCAAAACCCAACAGAAAACTAAAAATTAATTAAAAATCCAGCAAATTAAAAATCAAAAGATCCCGGCGTTAGTTCCTGAAAATGGCACATTGCCTCGGGCAATTAAAAGCAACGATAATACGAAACGAAAGAATCCTGAAGCAATTAAGATTGCTGGAGATCGATGCAGGTCCACGAAAAAAAAAACTGCGTGTTCGTCTCCGAAGTCGCAGCGGATTAGGGGTAGGATAGGACGACGTTTTCCGCTGCTAATAGCCTTTCGCGTTCCCCGGAAGGCCGCGGAGGGGTAGAGGGTGGACGAAAGTGGGTTTTCCCGGGCGAAATGAGACGAGCCAACGGTTTTTATTACCTGCATAGAATGCTGGGATCGCAGCGATCTTATCGAGCCCGCCGGGTGCAGGGAGGGCACGCTGCCCCCGAAGCTCATCGCGGAATTTCTGCATCCGCCGGGGGTGGACCAACCCCCGCGGACACTGGCCGAGGTCCACCCCATGCCGCTGCCGCGATCGTCGATCAGCATTTTCACGGCAGACCGTGCATTTCACTCTGATTACTTCGAATCGCTTCGATTCCTGTTCTTCAACCGGCCACCTACGCACCCGCAATTATCAACGGCCCGGCTCTATCGGTCCCGATCGCTGATCGGTGATCGCTCGCCGGTCCTCCGTTTAACCCGGCGATCTCGCGCACTCGATCGATGGATCGCGGCTCGGCAGAGGCATCCTGCGATCGGCGATTCCCACCTGGAAAGAGAAAATGCAAGAGTTGAGAGAAGATCGATAGCAATATTTTCAATTTACACAGCTTTTCTATTATATTTTTTATTTATAATTTCTACGATTATATACTTCATATATGGTTTTTATGATTTATATTATATTTTCTACTATTTTCGCAACGAGTATTCAAATCGTTTATCGACTTTTGAGAGACGAGTATTAGTTAGTCTGCGGGTTTTTATGCTAAATAAAAATTGGCTGCATCAACTGCAAGAAATAAAAACTATATATAGTAAATTTATTCATTCTTTAATCACTTTAATGGATCGAAAACAATACATTGATAGTTTTAAATTATTTTAATCTTACTGCTATTTTTAATTGCAAATATTCAAATTTACCATAAACATATAAAATCCGCAATCATACATTGTTGTTCGTTACACTTGAGAAAATGTTTTTAATGCATGACAGTTTTGTTTATTATTTCTTCTTCCTTTTGGGATATATCGATTGATGCAGATCATTTTTATTTCGCATAAATATCCACAATCTACTCATAGTTATTGTTCTATTAAGCTTTTTATTGAAAATCAAGTCGTAAGTCAACACCGAAAGAGTATAAACCACCACAAACAACTTCAATGGTTAAATGAAATAGCAATTATAAAACCTGATAACAATTCAGAATATAAATCAGATAAATGATCTTATTTATTAAATAATCTTTAATAAAGATTGTTAAAAAAATCTGCAGAAGAAACGAAATCATTTTCCACAGACCGTTTCAAGTACGAATGAAATTCAATTATCTGAGGTACGTCGCCACCAAAATTGCTCCTTGAAACTTCTAAACCGAACGTATTAATCCACTTTGTTAAACGCGCCTAATCCTTAAAACGTCGCAAAATCAAAACGATCCTCGGCAAAGTGAAATCGTCGACACGGAAAAGAGCACGACCGCTCGTTTAATATCTAAGACACTTTTAATTGCTGGCATAAGACTTTTTAGCCGACGAGTTTTTCTCTCGAATAATTCGCGTCACGTTCAACCTAATCCCTTCGCTTCCGCAGAAAAAGAAGCGAAGCCGGCGAAAAGCGGTCGATCCGACAAGTTTCCCGCGCACTTCATGGATATCTTGCGTGGCCCACCGATTCCATCTGTATGCAGCCCGGCCGCAAGCGAAACATCCCACGGTGGATGCACAGCATGATCGATCTGTGACGCTGCTAATTGGAGGACAACGCGTCCCGACGCGGATGTTACAAGAAATAAACAGAGATGTAAATCAGGCGAGCTGTCGGCGCGCCGGACTGCGAAACCCGACCAAGATTTCCGGTCAACGAGGCGCAATTATTCAAATCCGCGCGCGTAGAATCCATTATTGATGCTCGTCGAACGCGGACAAATCGAATCCCGCACGGATTTACGGCGTTCACGAATTTCATTGTAATGTTACGGCTGTCCGGCGACCGAACGTCATTTTTGGATTTTCAATGGGGATTTTGATTTCGATCGATTCGGACTCTCGATGATTAAATCGAACCCTCGTGAATCGGCGATGGTTTGTGCGATTACTTGCGATCGAATCGCACGTGATTAAGATTTTTAGTGCCAATATTCTGTCCAAGTGTGACTCTCGTTACAATTGAATTGGTTTAGGTTTTGTTTCATTACGATTTTCAGTGTTTAAACGACGTCTGTGAAGATCGTCGATAATTTTTAGTATTTCTTATGATTGAATCGCATTTATCATGGTTTAATGAAGAAATTGAACGTCCAAATTCTTCTTCCATTGAGCTACAATTGTTCACGTGTTGTCTCTTGTCGCGATTGAATTGGGTGAGTTATTGTTTCATTACGATTTTCAGTGTTTAAACGACGTCTGTGAAGATCGTCGATAATTTTTAGTATTTTTTGTGATTGAATCGCATTTATTATGGTTTAATGAAGAAATTGAACGTCCAAATTCTTCTTCCATTGAGCTACAATTGTTCACGTGTTGTCTCTTGTCGCGATTGAATTGGGTGAGTTATTGTTTCATTACGATTTTCAGTGTTTAAACGACGTCTGTGAAGATCGTCGATAATTTTTAGTATTTCTTGTGATTGAATCGCATTTATTATGGTTTAATGAAGAAATTGAACGTCCAAATTCTTCTTCCATTGAGCTACAATTGTTCACGTGTTGTCTCTTGTCGCGATTGAATTGGTTTCGTTATTGTTTCATTATGATTTTCAGTGTTTAAATGACGTCTGTGAAGATCGTCGATAATTTTTAGTATTTCTTGTGATTGAATCGCATTTATTATGGTTTAATGAAGAAATTGAACGTCCAAATTCTTCTTCCATTGAGCTACAATTGTTTACGTGTTGTCTCTTGTCGCGATTGAATTGGTTTCGTTATTGTTTCATTACGATTTTCAGTGTTTAAACGACGTCTGTGAAGATCGTCGATAATTTTTAGTATTTCTTGTGATTGAATCGTATTTATCATGGTTTAATGAAGAAAGTGAACGTCCAAATTCTTCTTCCATTGAGCTACAATTGTTCACGTGTTGTCTCTTGTCGCGATTGAATTGGGTGAGTTATTGTTTCATTACGATTTTCAGTGTTTAAATCACGTCCGCATGCATCGGCGATAGTGTGTGCGATTTCTTGTGATTGAATGGCTTTCATTATGGCCTGACTAAGATTTCCCGAGCTTAAATTGCAACTACGTGGATGTATGGTTCCAAGAGAACCGGTTCCGTGGATTTCTAGATGGTACAATTTACTTCAGGGGATCGCAAACTCGTACACGTCGCATTACCATGAACTTCTAACGCGTGAATTTCATTTCTGTAGATCCCGAACCGACGGAGTTCATCTCCATAGATCTCCGTCCCGTGAAATCCATTTGGGGATGCATTACTGCACGGAGATATTTCAACGCTTACGGGATTCATCGGTTGAAGAAAAAATACGGAGAGAAGTTGCCGTGGTCTAAAATACCGCGCCTTCTTCTCGTAATTATTTGTAAATCGTAGATTTGTCTCTGCAATCTTCCAGTCGATCGACAGAATTTCTACGGTATTTTCGCAGCTCGAAGTCCAAGATCCGGGGTTTAAGATGCTTGTTAGCGGCGGTGTATGTGTCTTGCACACAAAGTGAAATGTTTATGGTCTCACCGAATTGGTTCTACAAGCGAAAACAAGCCGCAATCGTAGAACAGAATTTACTTTCTCGAGGTTTCGATGCCGCAAAAAGCATATTCGGAAATTTCGCGAATGCACTTGGCCGACTCCCAAGGTGGTGTAATCAACAGGAGGTTATCCTAGACGCGGAAAAGCGTAGAATAAAGTGTCTACGTTCGAAACCCCGATTTGGAGAAAATCCAACTGGAAATTCCATCGGGACTACTCGTAATAAGCTACGTTCGAACAACGCGTGATCGAATCGAACATTTCTCGAAATCGAAACCTCAGAAATGACTCCATTCCACACTTTCTAGATATTCTCGCGTGCTAAATAATTCCCCATCGATTGCACAATTCGCACTCAATGAAAGCTTAATTAAGCACACATGTCCATTTAATTAATTTTGCACCGATATATAGATAAAGCAACGCGAGTAGTTGCAGTAATCAACGGAGAATTATTAATACCTGAACGGCGGACCTTTATCACGAACATTTAACTGAATATGCTTAGAATCGTTTACACGTTTATTTATCATTTTTTCTCGCCACATTTTTTAAAGTATACATACTTTAAAGACCTTCATAAAACGTGGGAAAATTTCAATGAACTGTCAGAAATTTGATAGTCAAATAACAATATTTATACTCTGGATCCAAATAGTCCCGAATACAGATCAAAATTCTCGGACAGAGTTATCCGAGTCACGGTGTACGAAAAAAATTTCATTTCAATATTTATCGGGTGCACCTGATAAATATTCAAACTTAATTTTTTCGGAAACGAAGTGTCAGATGAAACAACGTTGTTCGCTGTCTATTTCCACGGACGAGGTAACATCCGATCGATTAGTTCACGGTATTATTCGATTGAAAGTTATGCGAGTGCATCCGCACACCATAAATATTCAAACTTTGTTTTTCCAAGAACAATGTGTCGGATGAGGAAATTTTACTTTGCATTTATTCGTCAGTTTCGCATGCAGAATAACCTACCGTTGATTACATTACTTTATTATTCAATTCGAAATTTTTCAAGCGCGTAAGCACTCGATAAAAATTGAGATAACGTTTTCTAGGAACCGCGGCGTCGAATGACAAAACAATCTGCTGTTGATCGTATCAATTGATGATTTGATTATTCGATCAAAGATCGTACTAGAACACGCGCACTCGATAAAATTTCAAATCCAAGTGAGCATTATAAAATTTAGAAAATTTGTTCGCATTGTAAAAATGAAGAAGCCATTTTTAATGGAGAAATACATTTCATAAATGTGGTTCGTAGTAATATCTTGCCTTCAAGAATAATATAAAAGTTTAGAAAACCTTTTTATTTTGTGAAAGTGAAAAATCTATTTTCAATGGAGAAATATATTTCTCAAACAAAACAAAAATTTGTGTCGAAACGAAAATTTGTATTCTACAATCTGCACATTTTTATTTGCATACGGAACGACTTCCAGCGATTACAGTAATGTCTCTCTAATTGACGCTTAGCTTGGAAAGAAAAATGGACAACTTGGGAAAAAGAGGTACGATTATTCGAGTTTTGCACCTCGTTTTTATAATTGTTGATGATATGCCACTATAAAAACGAGCCGCAAGACTCGATCAATCGTATCTCCTTTTCCCAAATTGTCCACTTTTGTGTACAATCTGAGCGTCAATTAGGGAGACATTGCTGTACTTCTAATTCTTCTAATTCTTTTAATTTCCCTAATTTTCTGTTTCTAATTTTTCGATCATGAACTATATGAGCCGTTTATTTTGAAAGTGGCATAAGTCACTTTACCGTAATGAAAAGTGGTGATTTTTTAATGTTTATACGAAATTATTTATACTGAGAAAAAAAATATCAGTATTCTGAGATAACAAATACAAGTAAATCTTCTCGAAAGTTAGCATCCATATTTTTAAACGTGTTCAAACGCAAATCCTTAAATATATCGACTTAAAAACAAAGTGACTTATGCCACTTTCAAAATAAACGGCTCATATAGTGTGATCTCAAACGCGATTTCAATAGCACGATCCCAAACGCGATCCCAAGCGCGATCTCAAGCTTCTTCGATTTCGAGAAAAATGATAATAAAAATATAATATTATAACCCAGCCGAATCGCGACAACCGAAGTCGACGGTTATATACACCGACCGAACGTCTGAACGATATAATATACCCCATGAATAAAATGTTCCGAACACCGAGAAGTTCCGCGGAGCGACCAACGATAACGTAAACACACCCTTCGCGACCCAAGGCCGATACCCGAATGATTGAAAGGAATGTCGAACTAGCGGTCGCGTCCCTTCTCCTTGGATGACGTGTAATCAAATCCTGACCTTCGAGTTACCGTATTACGTTTTCGAAATCCTAGTGCCTATTACAGCCGCGCCGAGGTAATTAGGGCAACGGACGATCTCGAGTCAGCGCGAATAATACGCAACGATAACAATATTTTTCTTCGAGACGGGTCGAAGCCCGGATTAGAAACGGATTTTAATAATCTATGATACTGTTTTGGGCTTCTTAACCCTTTTAGTGTCGGAGGCCGATATATCGGCCCTCGCTGCACTGGCGAAAAGTGCCAGAGCCGATATATCGGCCCGCACCTTGTAGCGTTATAAATAAATAAATACGTTATAAATAGCCTAATAATTTCATTGCGAGAGAAAAATTAGCGTCACCGTTTTATTCGCTATTTTGTCCTTGTTAAATTATAATATATATATATATATATATATATATATATATATATATATATATATATATATATAATAACAGCAATATTTACATAATTATATATATATAATTAATAATATATATAATTCCTCCACGTCACGTGATCCTTGACATAACCTTGACTATATACACAATCGTGCATAAGATGGTGTGAATTTATTATTATTATTTTTTATATATATATATGTATATATAATTATGTAAATATTGCTGTTCGTTTGGTTTTTATGAGCCTTTTTCGAAATCCTAGTAAAATCGTAAAATTCAGCCGGTTATCCTTCGCATAAGCGCCTCTTTCTCGCCCGGCACTAAAAGGGTTAATATTTATAACGGTCCTGTGAGTGACGTTGTGTGTGCATTATATGTACACTTATACACGAAAGTATTCGAACGCTTACTCTCTTTTCTAACATTCAATTGATAAAATATATGTGTTAAACCGAAGCATTTGATATAATATGACACATATAACAAGCGATGGGGTCTTAAGACTGCGTAAGCAAAATTAGAAAATAATTCAACAATATACAGCGTTTTTACAGTACATTTGTTGTAAACACGTACCAGAAATGGCTCGCAAAAGTATTCGAACGAAACAATTAATAGTTATTTAAATTGAACGATTAAAGGTTTTAATAGGAAGTTGATCCACCTTTTGCTCTTATAACAGCCCTAAGTCTGTTTTCCATTGAGTGGACCAACTTAGAAGTAACATTTGCATCTATCGATTGCCATATTTCAATAATATTTCGTTTTAACGCTTCTTTCGAAGTAACAACCGTATTTCTTAATCGTCTTTCTACTTCATCCCATAAATGGTTTCGCGTCAAAATGGCAAACAGATCCCAAAGTGGGCATCTTACATGCTGCAATTCAATGAACGTATTAACTAAAACTTCTTGAAATTACGACTTGCAGCGTTTTTCCTTATAGCCACGTAATTCTCGCGCCTCGTCTCATGCAGAGTCCATGTATTGGGTTGGCAACTAAGTAATTGTGATCCATGCCACTTTCAAAATAAACGGCTCATATAGTGCACGCAAGAAAAGCCGGATTCCCTGTAAAAGCCAAGGTCCCAAACAGAGAAATTGTATTCTACACCGTCAACTCGATTTCGCGTGTTCTCCAAACGATATTAATCTCTGTCGAAAGCGGAATTGCTATATGGGCGAATCGCAGCGCAGTTTCGAACCGTTAACCGAACTATCATGTACGATTTCCCGAGACAGATAATCTTTATTTCAGAGAATCTATGGTTTCCGGGGTTAGAGCCGATGACCGGTCTGTTCGTAAACTCGATACGGTTACACGGTCGCGACTCGTACACCGAAGTTCCGCAATAAGAAGACGGAGGCTGGAAACAAACGGCGGATTTGTATTCGCCGGCGGCGTTCCGCCTATATATTTCAACTGTGCCGGCGCCCTGCGGAAAGGAGGAATCCCGTAACGGCTGCAAAAACACGGCCACGCCATAAATCTCTCGTTAAAACACTGCTTAATCGAAACATTCGGCCGAAAACACCGCGAGCCGCGTCGAATACCGTACAGCTATCGCGCGAAACCTGTCGACTGTCGACGGTCGCATCGAAATTCAAACTGTTTCCACGGCAAACTGTTTTATATTACCCTCGATCCAAAGATCATGCAGTTCCACCAGCTTCGCTATTTTCTCGTTTATCGCTCATTTTCTCAGGCATGAAAGTATTCGTTTTCACTGGGAATCCAAAGAAATCGCTGCTTGGCTCGTAATTATGTTAACTTATGTAAGGACTTTTTCAGCACGGAGATTATTTATTCTTAATTTACATTCTCCGAGCTTGCAGTCTCGCTAGTTTTACTATTTCTTAAATCATCTTTTAAGTATAATTACGTTCGTTTTTACTGGAAATCGAAAGAGATTACAGCTGGTTCGTAATTATATTAATTGTGCAATTTATCTAGGAACATCTCGGGCGCGCGAGTTATTTGCGTTTGCTCTGTATCGCAAGAACTCGCAGTCTCGTTAATTTCGCTATTTATTTAACGATCTTTTAAAGACGAGACTGTTTGCTCCCGAAAATGATTTGCTTTCGCTCTAATCGCTGCGCAAAGAGTCTCGAGAGTACGTGTCTTTTTCCAAGCCAATAAATCTTTAACGAAAATATCGCGCAGGCAAGCCGGGGGAGACTTTCGCCGGAAGTTTCGACCCGATAAAAACCTTCCACGAAGTTCATGTAAATGCTAACGAGTGTGTACCTTCTACTTCGGGGGGTAGTTCAAAAATTAACTCGTTAACAGGCAAGACAAATTACCCCGCCACTTAAGCTAGCCCGGAAGCTTTCGTTCCGTCTTAATCACTCTGTTTACGCGTCTTACTGAGAAAACCCTGGAAGTTCATTACAGTCAAAATAATACGACCGAGTAACAAACCAACGATGTATATATAATACTTGCTCCCCTCGAATTGTTCTCGGGCGTTGCCGGCTAAGCATTAAACAACGGCGGCTCTAAATTGCCAATTAACTCTCTATAATGAAGTCATTTCGTTCGAGAAGATCCTCCGCGAGGAGAGAAAATATCCCGTCAAAAGGAAGCCGAGCCCTTCGAACAAAAACGAAGAAGAAAGCCACTCTGCACACCCTCCGAGATCCTCCTCTCTCCTCGGGCATCGACTCAAAGCAGCTCCGAGACCCGCGCGCCTGCCAATCTACCCCGGATGCACACTGTTCAACAAAACTGGCTGCATGCAACCTGGCACGCACCTTCTTCTGTGCGCCATCGCATTCTCGAACCGTCATCGTAAGTTTATAAAAACAAAAATTTCACGGAAATCATGCGTACCGTTTCAACGTAGTTCACCATTGATCTGCCCAGTTGATTATTATTCTTGCTGCTATGTGATAGAGACAATGTAAAGATGATTTCTTCTGTTAATTTTCTAAACAATTCTAACTTTTGTTGTTAATGAATAGTTCACTACAAAGTTGACTTTTCTATCGTCGTGCTTCTAAATAATTCATTTCTCTTAATCTCAGATGTATTAATCGCGACGACGATTACTTTCGTGATCCTTTTAAGCCGTTCATTTCTCTTAGCTCATTCAATGTTATAATGCAATGTCGACTTCTTTTGCCAGTCTTCGATGCAATTCATTTTTCTCAGATCTCTCGATGTTTTAATACAAAGTCGACTTCTTTTGCGGTTCTTCCAAGCAATTAACTTTTATTGTTTCCGAATGCTTCTTATCGCAAAGACGATTTCTTTCGTCGCTCTTTTCAGCAATTTACTTTTCTTGTTCCTAAATGTTCTTTTAATAATATGAAGTCCAGTCTTTTTGTCAATCTTCTAAGCAATTCATGTTTTTTTGTCCCTAAATGTTTGTTAACGCAACGTTGACTTTCTTTTGTCGTTCGATTAAATAATTCACTCAGATGTATTAACGTGACGACGATTTCTTTTGCGATTCTTTTAATTTGCCGTACTTTGACGAGTCCGATTTATCATGAAAATCTCCAGCAATAATTTATTGAGTCTGTACTCGATACAATACTGTTATTCTGTTCTTTAAAATTGGAATAAAATTCTAATCTCTTGTCATCAATATTTAATCACTCAAGTAAACTTAGGCACACACACATAATAAGCATCAATTTTCTTCCCCTTCGAAGAAATTATTGCAATCGAAAAGTTTCTAATCGCAATAACTGCGAAGAAATTGGTACATCAAGGGGTTAAGTCATTCACGTTTCTGAGCTCTTTCCAACGTTTTCATGCAATATCGACTTCTTTTGTCATTCCTCGAAGCAATTCATGTTTCTCGTACCCAAACGTTCCTTAACACAAGATCGACATTTTTCGTCATTCTTCCAAGCAGTTAATTTCTCCGGTTTCCAAATTGACAGCATGGTTCCCACTGAACTCGCCGTCGAATTCGCGAAGATTAGCAGCAGAGAATGAGTATTCTGGTTTCATAGAAAGCCGTCTGGTCTTGATCCCCTTTCATCGAGCATCCGACAGTTCATTTCGGCCGCGGCAGAAACCGCGCCGGGGTCGAGTATTAGGCTAGTCTGCCTTGACGCTGCGAAAGACGCTAGTTGACAGAGTCTGCAGACTTCCGATCGCTGTTGGATAGAAGCTGGCCGCCGATGGGGTTGGATAATCCCGCTAGATTGAATCCGTTGAGCATCTCACGTTCAACTTTCTCTCCTTCCACTGTGTCTGAGCGCGCGCGAGTGTTTCCCATCGTTCCAGCACGGCGCGGACGTGTGCACACCGGAGAGAAACCGGACGATCGTGTAACCGTTCAGGCCAGCCGCGTCTGATTTCGTATGAAAACATTCCGGGAAAGCGTGCGGGGACTGTGAGCGGCGAACAAAGCGCATCATCGTTATCTTTCGTCCCTGTCCGACCCACCCTCACGGCGATGCGGCAGGTTCGAGAGTGTCGGACAGGAAACTGGTCCGCGAGAGAAACATGTGATCTCTCTCTCTCTCTCTCTCACTCTATCTCTCTCTCTCTCTTTCTCTCATACGCGAGAGAGCTTCGATCTACCCTCTCCAAGCTTTTCGCTTTTGTACACCGGCTGCCTCCGAATCCGCTGTGAAACGTTCGCCCAACTGTTTTGCAAATTGACCGGCAGTGTGCCGAAGAATCTGCAATGTTTCCGCCCCGGGTTCCGGAATTTCGGCGAATTTTTCGGAAACGGTTGCCTTGTCGTCTCCTGTATCGCTCGTCGAGTAAAACCTCCGCTGTCCAAACTGATCGAGGAGAATCGCGTATGCTCGAATAACAGAATAGTTGAATACTCAGTTGCAACGCTAGTTGTCTTTTAATCGCTTGAAATCATTTTACTTCCATGCGTCAATGATTGCGCACGGATGGCTGGAAGATGTTTGGAACAGTCGTCTATAGTCTGTACAATAAATCTGGTAGATGTAAGAAAGCATGGCGAGCTTACTGTTTTCTCAACGTGAAATCACTGTGCGTTTGTTTCGACCGACTCGTTTCGGTCGTCGACAAGCTATAAATAGAATGATCGAACTAAAGAAATAACGAAAGAATTTATTATTTGAAAGTGCTTTATCTAAAACGAATCAATACCATTTTTATATTCGAATAACGGTACTGAAAATAACGGTCCGAAGTCGATTATTTCAAATAGTCTTTTTTCAATCTTACATCAAATAAAATTTGCCCATTGCAGCTTCGTGTCTAAAGAACAAACGCTCAGAGAAATCGGTAAACGAAGACTCGATCTGATTTCGACATCACCGTTGATACAGACTTATTCGCAGCCTAACCGAGACGGAATTCCAATATTTTCGATTGATCAATTGTCGAACAGACATCGAATTATCGATCGGGCACGCACAGAAGTTTCCTTCCCGAAGAACTTGCCCCGAAAGCCGCAATTTAATAACACAGCCCCGCGGAACAGACACGAAAGTTGATTGGAAGATGCCTGCGATCTTTCTCAGATAGTTCTATACCGATACATCGAGGCAGTCGGTATTACCTTTTCCGATCGGAGACCGAATGCCAAATGCACAATATCGGCGCGGTATGCCGGGAAGTTCGGCCCTCGAAGGCGTCTTTTATTTTTGTCTTCGCGGAATATCCGGTAAAGCCAGAAATAAAGGAGATTCGATTTCAATTTCTTGCCGAGCACGAATCCAATTCCGGCTTAGAGCTGCATCCTTTTTTTCTGGAGCTTGAAAACTCGTTCTCCGTATATATATATATACATAGATGTACATATACACTACACGTCGCCAATAATTACCGACGATCGAGCCCGGTATCAGTTTCGGCGGCCGCAGTTAGTATGCAAACGGTTATCGTTATCGGAGAGTTCGCGAGCAACGGCGCCGAGGATTTCGATTTCAGTTTCTTGATCAGTTTCTCGATCTCGTTCACCGCCCTACCGATTTATAAATTCGATTTCGGATCACCGTTTCGCCTACTCGAGCTTTCCGTTCGATTTTTCTGCGTCAGGTTTTCTTGGGCCGTGTTCGCGCTAACAAGGCGCGACACGGCGCTGTTCTGTCGCCTTTTCATTACGATTCTATCCGAGGAGATAGAACGTAATCTTCTCTTTACTCTTGGCTCCTTTGTCCCAGGTGCAAGGTAATTCTGATTTCTACCTTCTCTTTACGCTCGTTTTATTCCGACGCGAGTTATGAGAACGAACCGCCTACTGTTCCCCAGCAATCTTACACTCGATATTGCTCGGCACAGATTACTCTTCTCCCTGGTGTACTTCCGTCTATCGCGTATTTTTATTCATCCCGCCTTCCTCTTTCGAACGTAATCTCGCTGAATTTTTACGGGAAGTCGAGCGACGCTCGTGAATTCATGTTTCGCGCGAAGAGAATTCAATTGAAAGTAAACCAAAGTTGTAACGCGCAGCGACGGTTTTGGCGAACTCGCGAGTCTCCTGTGACAATGTTGTTTCTCGTTGTTAGATTGTTGAGTCTTCGTGGTAATTCACGTTTTCGTATGTGATTTTAGAAAAATTCGAATTCCAGGAGAGATTCCTTCGTTAACTAAAAACTTACTCGTTGTGATAAGAATTGTCGAAGTCAGTTAAAAAATATATCAACGAAATGAAAATGTCTTTCCTCTTTTAATAATTGTCATAAGTTGAAAACAATATAAGAATTTTGTATTCAATCTCTTCACTTTTGTCATAAATGCATAAAATCCGCCGTCTAATTATCAGGCCTTGTTAATTTATACGTCCTCTTGCATTTGAAAAATCGGTACATAAATCCGCAGTCAGCTCATAATTTATAAGAGAATGCACTGCAATTCAAACATTCTAATTATTAAAGCTATTAATTTCTCGGATTGGTAACAACCTTAAATATATAATAACAAATTGATAACAATAATCACAAGATTGATGTTAAATTCAAATCACGCATGATTGCACACATGATTTCCTGTATTAACCGAAGCAATCCTCGTGTTGCATAAATACCAGCAGACTAAATTACGATAAAACTCAAGGCATCCACAATTTCAAAAAAATTTAGTTTATGCATTCATTGAACTGTAGAATACAGGATTCACCAATTTATCTGAAAACAAATTGTAGAAAGAAATTCGAGAAATTCGACAAAATAACGCGACTTGAAATACTGCTAATACGAGACATTAGCGACTAGAACTTTAAATGAGAATATCTCGAAAATGAAATCATGCGAGATGCGGCGTTCTTCTGCGCAACCACAGAAATATGAACTACAATATGTACTCAGCAAACAATTTAAATACTTTCCAAATAAAACGTTTCATTTCCCCGTTATTAAAATTTCTCACGTCAAACGTTCCACGTTCGCAATCTCCGAGCACGATTTAAAACAGAGGGAACTATTTGCTTCGAATTATACGCAACGATATTTTATGCATCCCTGAATGGAAATCAGTTCCGAAGCATAGAACGAAGCTTATGCAACAACCTAATAATAAAACGTGCAAAAAATAGTAAAACGTGCCCGCGGGGTTTCTAGCAGCACGTGCAACAACGTTCGAAGCTTTTCACCAGTTGAAACGGGGAGACCGTGAAAGTCGACTGGATAGATAGGCTGTCTCTCTCTCTTTCTCTCTCTCTCTCTCTCTCTCTCTCTCTCTCTTTCTCTCTCCGGCATGAGATCAATAATACACCACCATTGAAAGCGGTGTCTCGGTCGACCTTATGGTGCGTTGTCGCTGCGGTGTTAACGCGTATTCCGCACCCCAACAACGGAAACGGGTTTTCCAGATTTGATGAGTTACTATCGCCGAAATTATTCAGCCGCTTTCGCTGCAGATCGATTGAAGACTGACCGGCTTGCACGTCAGCTTTTCTGCACACAATTTTGCTACGAGAAACAAAACTATGTATTTCAGAATTTTTGCGCATAGAATTCGATCTCTTTATAGAATTTTCATTTAACTTACATGCTGGTTGATGCAAATTTTTCATGGGACGTCGACGATATGCTTCTCCGATTCGACAAAGTGATTTCTTTAAAACCGCTTCACGTAACGGCTACTTCAAAATCGTTCAACAATATGGTTTCTGGTTAAAATCGTTCTACGAAATGATCTCCATAAAATCATTTCACGAAATGGTTCCGTTCAAATCGCTACGCATAGCGGTGACTTTGAAATCGCTCAAACAAAATGGTTTCTGGTTAACGTCGCTCAACGAAATGGCGTCTGGTTAAAATCGCGCAACGAAATGGTTATTTTAAGATGCTTTAACAAACCGGTTTCTTCGAAATCGTTCCTCAAATACGATTTCTATCTAAGATCGGCCAATAAAACGATTTCTTTGAAATCGTCGTTCTTTAAAATTCTTCGAAGTCGTTCTTTAAAAATCATTCAGCGAATTCGTTTCTTTAACCCGAGAAAGATAACCTACGTCGCAGAGGCGCCTGCGAAGACTGTTGATTTTTGTTAATTTTTCATAGAGGTCTAGTGATTTAAGTTTAAAATTACTTAAAATATAAAAAAATATAATATAAATGCATTTTATTTTCACAATAATGCCAAACCTTTAAAATGACTAGATTAACTTAAATAAATATCTATTGTTAGTATAAAATTGACGCCTTAGAAAAGCATGCGCCTCTGAAGCGTATGGTTATCTTTTACGTACGTTGTCATATGGTTATCTTTTACGTACGTTGTCATATGGTTATCTTTCTAGGGTTAAAATCGTTCTCTCTAAAGATATTTCAACAAAATGGTTTCTTACAAATCGTTCGACGCACGTTCGTCTTTTCAAAATCATTTTTTTTAGAAATCGTGCAACGAAACGATTTCTCCGGAATAATTCCGTAAAATGGTTTCTCTGAAATCGTTTTATTTTTCAATCGTTCAGCGAGATCGTTTAGCAGAAATCGGTTTTTAAAAGTCGTTCAACGGAACAGTCCGCGGCCATCGGGGCAAGTTCGACGCGAATAATTCGCACGGCTGGCGATCTAACAAAGCGGGCAAATATTTAACGAACGGCAGACGGCGTCGGGTCGGCGTCGTGTGAAAGAAACGGCGGTTTAACGAGGAGAATCGGTGTCAGACGGGCCGGAACGGGCGCAGAATGTTCCTTCAAACTGTCGTGTGCATTAATTTAACGAACACCGCGGCTCCGCGGTGATTCGCGGTCGGCCGACATTTACGGGCCGGACCATTTAAACTTGTCCGAATAACAGTTTCGGAGCCGGGCTGTCGCGTGAACTTGACGCGATGCATTCTGGTCCCTCGCGTGGATTGGACGCGAATCAATTTTCTCGACGTTTCGATGTTTATTCCTCGCGAATTTCGAGTCCTGACGCGACCAAATTGAAATTCTCTTTGAAACTGTTGTTCGCGATACGTATGTACAATTTTTGAATCAACTTCGGGGGTCGGAAAGGTCGCGAGGAATTTATGGTATCGATGCTGGTTCGACGTCGTTCGTTCAGGTAAATGCGGGGGCGGATTCAGGTATAAGCTAAAATTCCACTTTAGGTTTTTCTGTGCATAATAAAAAATCATACGACGTTAAATCGCTTTACAACTGATTATTAAGAATTAAACAAAAACCATTAATTATTTTCTATACATTATATTGCGTTTCAACTGGACTAATTGTTTGGTGGAGATCGACACCTTGTTAGAATGCAGCAAAATTTAAATAATAAATAGTATATGTATATTATGATACATATAAATAACAAAATGGCATAAAGATTAAAAATTTGCTATAAGATGATTAAAAATTAAAAATTCAGCATCACGCGTGCTGTTACCTTTTCTTTCCATTGCGGGACGGCAAAAATATGTTAGCTTAGGACGGCAAAAATCTAAATCCACCTCCGAGTTGATTGATTAATGGTACTGATTATGCTTCACGGTCTTTATAATATATTTCTTTATCGGTGATTAATGGAAATGGAGATTCTCTCTTTATGTTTCTGTTTGTTCACTATTTTATGATTAATAGATCTGTTGATTCCGCTTCGAAGAATCTGGTTGTTGATTTACGATCAGTTTGATTATCGATTTTGCCTCTAACAATAAATCTCTATATGTTCATTTATTTATAATCGAGAAATATATTAATTCTGCAGCAGACCCTTCATACATTTATTCATTTGGAATTAATAGAGATATTGATTCTATACATTCGTTTATTTATGCTCACGAAAGTATTGATTCTGCTGCTCCGCACGTGTATCTGTTAATTTATAACCAATAAAAACATTCATTCTGTTACAAAGCCTCCATGCAATCGCTTATTTGTAATCAATGAAAATATTGATTTTGCTTCGAACTTTCTAGTTATTCCTTCATTTGTAACATTTTTATGGCACCTCTCCATTTCAAACTCACTAATTTTACGTTCAAGATCCTGCAAAATCTAAGCAGTAAGTAACATTTTCAACAATAAGCAAAATTTTCAGCATGCATATAAGTTACCGAGATCTACGAGAGGCATTTTGTAAATTTTATATACATTATTATAGGCTCAGATTAAAAAGTTAAAAAATGAGAATTTTCTATCTTTCTCTTTTGTCATTCAAAGTTATAGCAAAATTGAAAAAAAGCACTTTGGTCATCGTCTAGCAGACGAGTCCCACTATCATCTAAAAAAAAATTCGAATCACTGAGTCCAGTTTCAAAAAAGTTAAGTTTCAAAAGGTGTACGAACATTTTTGCGGGCCACTGTATGTTAGTTCTAGTTTAACAATAAAAACAACTGTTTTAAGTTATTAAGAAATAAATATCTTTAAAAAGGCCCGCTAAATAGCCTCGCCGATGAGTCCTCAAGCGAGACCAAGACGAAACGGCCCCTTTTTTTTCCTCCGCTCTTCCAGCAATTCGTTGCGCCGCCGAAGTATTATACAAATCCTGGCCTAAAATTTCGAACCAAGGATAGCGGATTTCGATGGGACTCGTCACTTTCGGCGACGATGCAGGAATTAATGCCCGACAACATCGGCACCCTGCGCGCGATATGCATACCTTCTAGCGGCCGCGGCGCACTAAACGCGACGCACGTTTCGGTCGCACGATTAACCGTAGAATATTTCGATAACAGTTGGCGCCCTCGGTACATTTCGCACGAAATTCGATTCGACGTTTCTCAATCGTTGAAAATCCAGGTCACTGTCTAATGCACTTAGGCGGGCAACGCGTTCCAGCGCGAGCTGCAGCTTTCCCAGCAAAGAAGAGATACTTTAGCCGTCGGACATCGCGGGATCGTTTCCCGGCTAGCCGATACCCGGTGCCGGGGCAAATTGATAAAATCGCCGTCTGTTTTTAAGCCGAGCGGAACGCAAGATGCGCCGGACACCGAGACGTCGTTAAAAGGAGCTTATCGGGGCTGGGACCGGGTCCGGAAGCCGCCGGTGTCATCGGAAGATGTCTGCGGACGATGGAGAAAAGAGTCGAAGGACCGCGTTAACATGTACCGGGCTTGCTTTATCTGCTGCGAGCGAATTCGAATCGATTCCTCTCCTTCCTTTTTTCACGCCAGCCTTAATATTATCCTTTCCGACTGGTAGAAGTGGGTCGAGAACGCTCCTCGCCGGAGATGCCGCATGGTGAGAATGACCTTCGTCTTCCGGGGATTCGGAGGCGATGCAGCTGCCACATCTTGGCTTGCCGAAAACAATTTTGGCGTGTTTCGAGGCTCGTTGCAGTCTGCAAGTTCCTCGGTTTCTCCTCTTCATACAGGCCGTGGCCTAAAGAGTTATACTCTTTGGGGACCCCGACGTTAAGTTATTATTATAACTTGTCTTGCTTGCTCCGAATGTCTATATTGAAGAATAGCAGGTCCACCGTAGATATTATTTAATATTCTTAATAATGTTATTGACTGTTCGGCGTTACTTGACACTGGAACTGCCGAAGTTTTAGTGGCGTACAGTAAATAGTTAATGCCTAAGATGAGAACGATACTTCGAACGAAAGAAGAAATAAAGAAGAAATCGTTGGCTAGCTTCTTAATAAAAAAAACAACAACTCTAATGGAGCAGAAAACATAAAAGAGAAGGAAACGACGAACATCGGCAAGGTGCCTCGAATATCAAGGTTTCATTGGGACAAAATAGCAGCACCGAATTAGCGGCATAAAGTCACGAAAGGTGCAACGATAAGAGCGACGCAACAGCGATAATAAATTATCTTTGAGAGATGGCTTGTCATAAACTGTTATTCCAGGGGAAATCGCCAAGAAGAGATAGCAGGCATGGTTTACGAGACGAGAAGATACGATTTACGGCTTCGTTAAAGGAAAAATAAAAAGCAGACTTCGGGAATCTTTGTTCCCATTTACGCGCTCTCGTAAACGACGAATCCAAACTTTGTTCTGAAAAAAGTTTGTTATTTATTTCATTTACTCAAAAGCTCACAGGGGAGGAGAATCTGTGGGGTGTATTCTCTTCTTATCGAATTTTTGTAAGCGGTACACTCGAGTACAGTGGATTGAGAGCGTATCGTGCTTCTCTATTATCCAAATAAATGCAAACAATTGGATTTAAGTCGAAACATATGTGATACGATTTATTGTATATTGTTAGATTTACTGTGCGATTTATTCTACAATTTATTGTATGATTTATTGTACGATTTATTGTACGATTTATTGTGCAATTTGATAAAAATCTAACATAACACTGTAATTAACGATCGAACGCGGAGCACAGGTCCGTCTGGACCTAGAAAATAAGTATCGTTATTTTGGTTGTCTAGTTTCTGACAATGAATTAAAATTTTCAAAAACGCCTGCATGATATAAGAAAATCCAGTTACACCTAAAATAATTTATTGCAACTGTATTATACGACGATGAATAACACCTTAGAGATTTTTTAATGTATTAATATCATAATAAATTTGTACCATAATATTTTTTTTTTTGAAAACTACGAGAAGAGAACATTTAAGGAATACAACCCCTGTGGAATACTGGCCACGTGATGCCATTCAAATTACACATAAAAAATTGTTTACTTTCTGAAAATTAAAGACGATAATAGGGGTGTCACACTTAAATGAGACCTACAATACCGTATCGTTGTTAAATAACTGTTCTATTATCCGGTGATATGTGTCCCACTGATTCGTTCGAGATGAACGAGTCACCCGTTTGGGATCACAGAACGTTTCCGTTTGACTCATCCCATTCCCTCCGAAAGTTCCCCGGAGTTCAAAGAGTGCCGGAATGCTAATCAGCGTCTGGTCTGCGATTTCCAGATGTTTTCCCGGCGATGATTCAATTTCACGCGGAGCAGAGAAGAAGCTGAGCGTAGAAGTCGCCGGAGCGAGACTTGACGAGGCCGAATTAATCCGATAATGCGGTGATCGCAGCGCGTCACGGCCCGCTTCCTCAAACAGGCGGGCCGTCTCGAGTTTTCCGAGACTTCGGAACTTCGGACCCCGGCGACTTGATCGGCGGACGCGCTAAAATAGAAATTGAAACTTCCGAACGCCATCGACGGGTAATCGAATTCCCATGAAAAGAGCACGGGGTAGATGTCCCAATTTCCGTGCCATTAAGCCAATTTCTGCTTTGCCGAAGCTTTCATTAAACACTCCAATTTTCATTCGATGCGCTAACACCATATTTCGATATTTCAGACATTTCTGTCTTTAGGAATATTTGGCTGCGTGACAGAAATCAGTAATTGAATCATGTTTTTAATGAAATAAAAAAAGATGGTTATGACTCTAAATGAAAACTGTTGTGTTCTCGTAATTTTCTTCCAATTAAATATCGTACTAATTTTAATAAAAACTCTGATTCTACACACATCGCTGCTCTAATTCAATACGAAGATATGTCTAAATAACGAGGTTTAAAGAACAAGGCATTTAAAGTTTCATTTTCCCAATAACAATTTGGTTTTCGAAAATAACGAAACATTATTTTTTCTAAATCTTGTGCTAATGTATATTGAAAACAAATAAAAAATATATAAATATAAATATATATAAATATAATTGAAAAATCTATATAAATATTTTATATCTATTTTAATATCTCAACATTTTTCCAGATACACGCAAAGAACGTAGAAATGGAACAGTGAGATATGGTGATAAATGCTTTTGCCTTATACATTTCAATGTATCAAATAGTAAAACATCTCTAAATCACGTTTCTTTTTAAATGTCTCAGTATCGAATTAGAACAGCGAAATATTGAATAAATGTATCTATATAATCTGAATAATAAGAAATTAAGTGACCCGTCATTTTGACGGGTTCCGTAAACCAAATGTCCGTTTTCATCGAGGAGTCGGAACGATGTCGGAGACACCTCGACGTTCGACACGAGGGCGACGCAAGCACTCGAGTCGCGAAAGCAAGCAGGTCCTAAACGAGGAAACCCAAACCGAAACTTTACTTAAGCCGTCCAATTGTCGAGCGGCTCTGCATCCGATTTCGACCCTTGTTAATTCGCCACCTCGAGAGCAGTCCACGAAGTCGCGACGAAGAGAAAGATGGAACAAGAGAGGCATATTGAGAGAGAGAGAGAGAGAGAGAGAGAGAGGAGGGGAGAGAGAGAGAGCGGGAAGGTAGAACTGCGAAGCTGGCTCTCTCCACATTTCGGTTGAATATGTATGAGCCCGCAGGTGCACGCGGTCCGTTCAATTTTCAGAGGTGAATCTTACTGATGCACGCTCAGCGAGGAAAGAAAGTGGGACATCACTGATTCACCTGCTCGCCGCATCCGACCACGGTTTCCGAGGATCAACCGGACTCGAAATCGAGCTCCTCACACCTCCGAACGTCAACAAAGTAAACCAATACTAGGATTGTTTGGATCCGCGTCGCTCTTCCTGTTTTTCGAGGATTTTTTAGCTTCGGAATCACGCTGTGTACAGATTTTTCCAAGCACGCGTTCCTCCCCTATTTGTCAACTTCGGTTATTGTTGCAAAATTCGGTTATGTACTTGTGAATATGCATATTCGTCCTTGTGTAGCTGAATATTCCAAAATGTCTCGTGCACGAATATCTCTTGGCTTTCGCAAAAATATCATTTCTAGCGGTTGAAACAATAAATCGTTTCTTCGACGATAATTGTTTTCGATTTATTAAGATCGTTCTGAGACGAAATTGTATGCTACGCGAAGAGCCAATCAACATAGTTCTCATTGACATAATTCTGCACACTGCGGAGATGTCTGATAAAACATTACTACAGTTTACTTTTTTCATTAATTTTATATTTATTGAAAAAATCGTGAGAGACGATTATATTGTTATCAAAAAATTGAAGAATAACTGCAAAACGAAGACGTTAATGCCGAGAACGATTGATAACATCGAAGCCGCTATTTTCTTGAAAATATCGCTGTATCATTTTCAGAAACAATTATCTTACAATGATGAAATTAAAGAATTAACGCAAGACAGCGACGTTGTTGCCGACAGAGATTAAAATCAACACGTTATATCCCTTATAAAATCCACGTGCTCCTTTTACAAACGCTTATCTTACAATGAGGAGATTGAAGAACTGATGCAAATAAAAAGAATTGCAGAATTAACGGAAACTTGTGTACAGTGATTGATAACACCGAAAACCAGCAAAGTAAATAAACAAGCTGTGTAAAGCAAGTTCAGCTGATTTTTTTACCAAACTCTGGAGTCTGGAACAGCATATTCCCGTGACGGTGTCTATAGGGGTGCATGACGCAGTCGATGCGTCGACGGGCGTTCGGGTGCGGAGCCGATAATTAATAAATAAGCGGCCCGCTGCAACGCGGATTCATTTTAATTAAACCGGAGACAGACCTCGCGTTCCGGCTCTGTCTGTCCACGCCGCGGTTCCACGCGTTCTACAACTAATCAATTCGCGATATACTTACATATTCATTTTGGCTGTGTGCAAATATCATTAATTACGCCAAGAGGGGGCGGGTGTGTGCGTCGCGTTTGTGTGCACGTCGGTCGACCGGACCAATATTTCCGATATCATTCGCCCGGCCGTGGTACTATTTATCGGTATCCGCACGATTCGTTTCTAATTAAAAGTTTCGTTGCATCGGGCCGGGTCACGCGTCGATGAACACTCTCAACAACCCCCTCGTACCACCCTATTTTACTTGTCTTTCGAACGGCGATTGTTATGCGGACATTGTTTACTCCGGCGAATTAAAGGGGAATGGAAAAACCGTCGCGCTGTACCGGTCGCGAAAACAAAAGCGAAAATTGTAAGTAACGCGACTTGGTTCGCGAATCGCTGCGCTAATCTGTCCGACGATTTTATAGTTCGCGCGGAGATTCGAGTTTATTAACACGTTCCGTGCCACGTGTACCATCGATGGTACACGCTTGCATGTTTAATTAGTGAATTGAACAAATTGTTTACAAGAAATTTAGAACCGAAGAATCAATTTCCACCGCAAGAATGGGCGTTGATAAGTTTTTGTTACGTTGTTATGTGTACGAGAATTAATAATTGCACGTAATACATCAAGTTTTAGTAAAATATCAAAGTGTGAAGATTCGAGTAAAAAAAGCTCGGCACGGAACGTGTTAATAACGAAATAGATAGCTTGTGCCAAGAGGCGAAATAATGCAACTGTTTGATGCGATGGAATCAGAAAAACATTTCGTAATTAAAAGAAATGCTTGAAATTAAATTAAACAGAAATACTTGAATTAAAATTAAAAGAAATACTTTTAATTAACGAAACGTCTCGACCACAGTTTTCCAAACGCATTTGTCCCGTAGTATAATGAACTTTACTGACACCAAATATGATCATATACCGTATAATGAAATAAGATAGAGAAAATAAAATCAAATCGAATAGAATAATATACATTTGAACTGAATTAAAATACAATAACTTATACAATGAATTAAAAATTATACTGTTATTAAATTGCTTGTATTATCCATAACAACTAAATCTTTTGTTTCGTAGCATCAAACTAAATGATTAACACGACAGTACAGTTAAGACGAGACAAGATCAACATAAAATCAGTCGGAACATTCGCAAATAACGAATAAATATTATTTCTCCTAAATCGAAACAAAGTTTGATTCCTTTCTTACCAGAATCAAGAAATGAAAGTAAACCATCTAAATGATTAAAGTCGAACAACCCTTAAAGAACATTGATACACTGCATGAAACTCATTGAAATAATTACACAGAAAAAGGTATCACTAAGTGACCCCTATTTCTTGATGCATTAAAATAGCTCGCTGTATAACTTCGAAGTCCCGTGCAGAATTATCACCGTTTTTTAAACTCATTTAACGTCTAGCCACCACGGCGCGTGCTATTCCATTGTTTCCGCTTCGCCATCAAGGAGGTTGCACAATTTTTCAACAACATGCAAATTCGTTAATCGATTCGTTCAGAGCCCGTCGTATAAAACTGTCGAACGATAGCGGGTCAAATTTCCATGTCTAAGACCCGCAGTTTGCGAAAGGAACGCAATAAAAAGCTTGGCGTTGTTCCATACGGGATGGATTGGTCGGAAGACTCGCAGCGGCCCAGTTTTAAAACGGTATCGATCATCGGCGGCCAATTAACCCCACGCACCGGGTCCGGCAGTTAATTGGAGCGGCGCGCATTGAAATGTGCAGTGTGCAGTGTGCATGATCCGGCGGCGACACGCGCTCGCCTCGTCCTTCCCGGAGATCGGTAATTAGCGGCGGCCGGAGCGAGCTCTCGGGCCTCGTCCCGGCCCGTGTCCGCCCGATCCTGGTATATCTTGAACGTCAAACGCGACAGATTATCCCGGGCCGCCCCCCCCTCCTCCTGCCCCGCCACGCTCGAGATAGAAACACACGGTTAGCGTATTGTTCGCGGGAGCCGGTCGCTCATTATCGTCGAGCGACGAATGCACAATGGTCCGAGCGATAACAACTGAATAATGCCGGGTTTAGGATCGATTCCGAGCAATTACCGGACCCTTTGCCTCGCGAGTCGTCGAAACTCTGCAACGATTCGCTTCGGAAGTCACCGACGCACCGGGTGTCGGCGAAGTATTTAACACGTTCCGTGCCACGTGTACCATCGATGGTACACGCTTGCATGTTTACTTAGTGAACTGAACAAATTGTTTACAAGAAATTTAGAACCGAAGAATCAATTTCCACCGCAAGAATGGGCGTTGATAAGTTTTTGTCACGTTGTTATGTGTACGAGAATTAATAATTGCACGTAATACATCAAGTTTTAGTAAAATATCAAAGTGTGAAGATTCGAGTAAAAAAAGCTCGGCACGGAACGTGTTAATTTGCCGATGAAAATTTGCGATCCCGGCGGGTCTCGAAAACTTAGATGTTGAAAAGAATTGACACTTCTCCGTGACAAGACGCAATGCTTTCCATGATGACATTGTTCTCTTGTACAACAGTGAACAATAAATAGCCTGCAGCAATTGCGACATTTTTAAAAAATATAATTTTTAACACTCGAATGTAAGAAATTATCTTGGCACGATGTTTAATCCGTTCCGCATAATTTCAGGCAAAAACGTTGTAACAAAAGCGTCGGCCACGTCGTAATAAAAGAATCGGTTAAGTTGTGACGAAATCTTTTTGTTTATGTCGTAATAAAATAATTGCATGCGTTGTAACTGAAATCTCTATGTTTATGTCGCAATAAAATAATTTCCTCATGTTGCGACATAATCTGTGCGGTAATAAACCAATTGCTTGTGTCGCAACGAAATCTGTGTTTACGTGGTAATAAAATAATTGCTTACGTTGCAACAAAAGCTCCGGTTATATTGTAATAAAAGCTGCGGTTAAATCGATACCGTCGACATCTTTACGGTGGATGGAATTTTTGCGGATTCCGAACGTGATCGCGTGAATACCGGGCGGAAAAATTTGTAATTTATTTGCGGCATGCGGGCAATAACAATCGTTCGGATTATAAAAACAAAGCCGTTGGGCAACGATGATAACGCACGAAAAATTCGCGATCGGAATCAGCTTCGCATGAATATTAAAATGCCAAGTTTTATCCCCATAATGTACAGGGTCGCCGGCGAATTCCCGTTCATCTCGAAGTCCCGACTAATTTCGGACAATTGTTTCGAAAACAATTCGACGCTAATGAGAGGGAGATATATTTTCTGGTTAACGAGGAGTCGATTGTAGGTCATCGTCCACGATCTACGACGCAACTATTAAGTGAAATGAACTCGATTTTGCACTTCGCTCTCTGAGCGATCCACCTCGCAGTTCATTTCTGTCTTATTTCCTTTTACTTTCTCATTGCTATCTCCTCCTCCTCCTCCCCGTCATTTCCATATCTACGATTTCCATACTTTCCGCCTCTCCGTCCATCATCTCTCTTCCCGGCGTCTTCACGTCCATCATCCACCTCTTTATCTTCATATTTCTCTGTCTGTCTGCCTTTCTTAGCAGCGGGAACGAGGCGAGTTCTCTCAACTGTCAGTCATCATATTGTGCCCGGGTCTGCAGTCGCATCATTAAAGCGTGAATTTCACGCGGACTCGAGTTTATTGTGACGATCCGAGCCGGTATAATAAGTCCGGTAGCTGCGCTGCTAATGGTGTGAAACGATCGGGAATCAACTGGAACCC
Organism: Megalopta genalis; assembly: GCF_051020955.1. Lineage (NCBI taxonomy): Eukaryota > Metazoa > Arthropoda > Insecta > Hymenoptera > Halictidae > Megalopta > Megalopta genalis. The sequence continues at coordinate 25,149,270 of NC_135013.1, read as the reverse complement.
AGTGGACCGTGGCTCTCGCTGCGCAATTAATACTTTCGTACAAAAATTTAATGAATCGTGCTTCAGATAGCGTTTTATTTGTGATCCGAAATTAAATGAAACTCAGACCGTGGACCCTTTGGCAAACCGATGCTCTTGTACATCGGACGAAGATTCATTTCGTTCACTAATGATCTCGGAAAATCAATAAACCTAAATTAATACGTTCGGTGCCGCGTCAGTCACGTATGGGTGACGCTAATTTTTAAATAGGTTTTCGACGTTCCTTTCTATCGTAACATATTGAACTAATTGAATGTTACTAGGATTTGTAAAATAAAAAATAGCCGAGCTAATATTTCCCATGGAAAATATTCACTCTCTAGTTTCGGTTTCATTAACGAAATAACTTTGATATGGTGTGAATTTTTCGAGTTGATATTCGGCACTCAACGCGTCAAAAATCAACTAAAACCTGTTCGATCGAGAATCCTCTAAGCAGCTAATATTTTTCAACGAGATTTTAAAGGACCATAATTCAGGAGAAATTATATTTGCTTCACCAATGGTCTCGAAACCTATTCAACTGTGAAAGTCTCCGCAAATGTACAGGTTTACAAAAGAATTGTACACATCAAACAAAATTGTACTTGCTACGCCACAAGCGTTCATAAATCGAAATCAATTTTTTCACGCTAAAAATGCACGAGGATCTGTCCGCGCCTCGTAAAGATCGCGTCCCGCAGACACGAGCCTAGTCTTTCATTGGATCGCGTGAGAAACATTATCGAGAGGCGGGCGTTAAAAACTGCCTGGGAAAACAGTTTCCGGCGAACGAGTCTCATTTACCCCGTCGTCGTACAATCTGGCCGCCGTAAACCGTTCTCGATTACAGTCTAGGCCAGTCGTTTCCCATTTACCGTTGCACCCTCCGTTTCCTCCGCCATCCGACTCTGCCACCGAGGACAAATTTCATCAAGCATCGTCTCCCCGTTTCAATTTATTATTTCGCAGCACTTTCTGGGCCAACCGTCAAGAGAAAAACGTCCCCCCTCTCTTTCTCTCTCTCTCTCTCTTTTCGAGCAAATACTCCGTACCTTGACGGTGAACCGCTCGAGAATTCACTGAGAAGAAAAAAGCAGTCTTAGAACAATTTCGAACTGGAACATCTTTTTCTAGAGAATTTCCTTCGAGGATCTCAAACAGCATCGGAATGGTTCGATGAATTTTCCAGAGGATCCCGATTGCATTTTTCACTGTCTCGGAGAACAATCGCAAAGTTATTCTGCGCGGAGAGCTCGCTCGTTTTTTGCTGCAATCGAGGGCATTTTGTTGACCCCTCCCGGCGATCACGGGGGCGGTTTTGCTCGGGTGCAGCTGTTGCCGTATTTGTTTATTCATGCATGTAGTTGTATGTAAATAGTGGCGCTAGGGTGAGAGCACGTGGGAGGTTTATGCATGAGATATTGCAAGAATGTGTCTGTATCGGCTGGGAGGATCGGGGCTGCTTCAAATTGATTTTAAATTGATCAGAAAGGATGTTGCCTGGAATATTTATCTGATGCATCGACTACCAGTGATTGCTTACACGGTGTTAAACATTTTACAATTGATCGCTGAGGATTGTTTTCGTAGAGATTAATGCAACTGAAGCGCAGACTGTCTAGAAAAATAAGGGCCTAGGAAACTTTAATCACGTCGACGAAAATGAAACCCAGTCTCCTGTTTGTGAAACATTCAACTGTCTATCGGACGAATGAGGAATGTTGGCAGAAATGGAAGCCAGTTTTTCTATTGTCTACAAGATCGGACAGCCAGAAACTAGATTAGAAAAATGAAAAAGTATCTTCGAAGTGAGGAATTAGGACGAATTTGGAATTTCACTAAAAACCGAACTTGCTAAAAACCAACTTGTCTACCAGAAAAATCTTTAAACTAGTGAATTAGGAATTCTACTAACAATTGAAGAAGCTAAAAGCCAAGTCATCTATCAGAAAAATGAAAACCGTCTCGAAAATGAAGAATTAAGAAGAATTTTAAATTTTGCTGACAACTACGATTGCTAAAAACCAAATTATCCAGCAGGGAAAAATTAAGAATGTCTTTAAAGTGATGAATTAGGAACTGTACTAAAGATTAAAGTAGCTGAAAACCAAGTTACCTATCAGAAAAATAAAAGATGTCCCGAAAATGAGGAATTAAGAAGAACTAAGAATTTTACTAAAAAGTGAAGAGTACCTAAAAACCAATTTATCAGAAAAGTGAAAAATATCTCCGAACTGAAAAGCTAGTCAGAATTAGGAGTGTTGCCGGAAATGGAAATAGCTGAAATCAAAATAGCCAATCGGAAAAATACGAAAACCTTCAAGAAATGAAACCAGCATAATCTCCGACAGTCCGAGACCCAAAGAGCCAATGGACGCATTGAAATCGCATACGGAAACGCGATCTAAGCTCGCCGAATGATCGCCAGCCGCGCAATAAGGTCTGTAAAATGTGATCCACATTCGTAGCTCGGCATTTTCTATTCACTGTGTATGAAAGATACGGCGACATATCGAATATGTTTGACAGAACGTCGCCGTCCCTGTGCGTTCGAGTTAGTAGCCCGAGAAGGGTGCTTCGACATTCGCGGTACAACGGCGGCGCGCTGGAACAGGGGATGGCGGCGGAGGGGGTGCACGTTGGATCCTCAAGTTTATGCGGCCGTATTTGCGTTACATCGTAAAAAGACGGCCGGAATATTCGTACCGCGCCAGCAGAAAATTCGAGGGACTAAGCCCGGGAGAAATACACGGAAAGTGGAGGAATTCAATGTGCCAGCCGCGGTTGCCGCGGTCTTTCGAATGTGCAACTTTATGATTTCCGATATGAACAGGCTGGTACGTTGCGTACGGTATGCTTTGTCGAGCGAGAATCATCTTCGGGAGAGCGATAACGCTGTCCAAGATCGATTTCCGTGTTCTTGGAGATTACGGAACGATGGACGCGAGATCCGAGGAAGTTCTTTAGCGCCAGAAATACCTAGCCCATAAACGCGACTGACGTATAATATTTTGTAGGAATAACAAGATTGAATTTATTTAAACTTCGTACGATTTCTGTTACGATATGTATAATACTTGATTAAAGAAGTTCATTTAAAAATATTTCGCATAGAAACGTTTTCATAGTACCAGAAACTCTAAAGCAAAAATCAGAAGCCAGCCAATTTGAGTGTTAAATTGTTTCATTTTCAAGAGGAAGTCTTTGAGAGCTAATTTGTGTGTGGTTTGAACTGCAAACGTTGTGCGAATGATATTTATACGGTACGATCTTGTAAACGTTGTGCGAATGATATTTATACGGAACGATTCTGTAAACGTTGTGCGAATGATATTTATACGGAACGATTTTGTAAACGTTGTGCGAATGATATTTATACGGAACAATTCTGCAAACGTTATGCGAATGATATTTATATAGAACGATTCTGTAGACGCTTCTAAACACGACGATGTATTTATCTACAATATTCTAAATATTTAGACAGGTATGGAGAATATTCTCAGAGAGCGAAGCGCCTATAATGTGCGAATTTTGTCGGACGTTTCATGTGTTTGATACACTGGAAAAATTAATTACGTTGTCAAATGGCGACGTTTCATATGTTCAGGCTGAACGTGCAACTTCGAATTCGATCAATTATGTATGTACATGTTGCTTTTTTTTAAAGCTATTGAATTTGTTGCATGGAATTGAAAAATCGATTTTTCATGAAGCCAGTATACGAATATAGCAAAATTCGAAATATAAAGCTTGCATCTTACTTTCATGATTAATCTGCGGATTTTTATGGAAAATAAAAACCTGCATCATTTGCGGCCAAAGAAAAATTTCATTTTCCTCTACAATAATTCCCAAAAATTGATAATACATAGAAGTTCGTATATTTCGTCTATTGACAAATTGGCCCCCTCAGAATGTTTTTGTTGGGATTATGGAATGAAAATGAATATGATTCTAATTCTTTTCTTAAAAAGACTTTATTTTATTCCTTTATTGAGAGAAGGTATATGGGCGAAAACGATCGAGCGACCAAACTCTACTGAGAGTCCGGTAAGAAAAAAACGCTTCTTTTATACCCTTCTTGGGTTTGTCTTATCCACCAATCAGAGACGTTTATTTGTCGCGTTTCACATTGTATACGTGACGCTGGGATCCCCAAACAGTCAGGGCACGATGTGTATCTAATGGTACCGGTGATGATGTATCGCGGTATCTATTATATACAGTTTACATCACCGTCGTTGCCCGCTGACGGAACCGACGAAAATGTAAACCGATATCTTAGTATCTTAGTACTAAGTAAACTATAGATTAATTTTTGTTCGAGGCTAAAATTTCAACAGACAATTTTAGCAAACAGAAGTCAAATGAAAGAAGCGCACCTTTTCGCGTCTGACTTCTGTCTTTACAATTTTCCATCTTATCTACTTATATTTATTATACAAAATTATACTTCTGTCTTTACAATTTTCCATCTTATCTACTTATATTTATTATACAAAATTATACTTCTGTCTTTACAATTTTCCATCTTATCTACTTATATTTATTATACAAAATTATACTTCTGTCTTTACAATTTTCCATCTTATCTACTTATATTTATTATACAAAATTATACTTCTGTCTTTACAATTTTCCATCTTATCTACTTATATTTATTATACAAAATTATACTTCTGTCTTTACAATTTCCCATCTTATCTACTTATATTTATTATACCAAGTGAAACACGTTCGTGATTGTTGTTTCTGCGACACGGCGAGCCACCTTCCGTTATGAGTCAAAGTAAAACCTGTCGAACGCGAAGCGATCACGTCTCCGCCAAGGTTAATCATGCGTTGATCCGTGCAAAGCGGGCAAAGATCGCGAAGACGGTAGGCTGGGAAGAAAGGCTTTCCATCCGATAGGGCAAAGATTTAGGTGTGCCGGAAGAACGCCTTCGTAGACCACGACCGTGGGAGCTCTTTAAAAGCTTGCACTCTCTCGCAGGAAACCCCATAAACGAAGAAGAAGGCGAGGAACAGAAACTAGGAGAGAACTACCATGCATGAGACATTATCATCATCATCTCAAAAATTCTGAATCTTTCTACGATAAAATCATACTTGTTTTAACGCGTAACTATGGCAGGCAATTAATTTTTCTTTATGCTTCAAAGTAACATTCCTCCTTTCTTCTCGTAACGCTGTATGAACTACTGGCACTTTTGATCGAGTTTCTTATTATTGAAAGGATTGTTACGATATTAACGAAAGATATAAAGGAGATTTATGAAATTTAAGATTATTATATAATATTATGTATACTTACAATGAACAAAAGAACAGTGCTTAGAAAATTAATTACCATTATTACTTTATCTTGTTACGTAGATCAATTCCATGCACTTTTTAAAAAGATTGGAAATAAAGCAAGTAAACGCAGGAGAAACTCATTGACACTATGCATTTTTATAGTAAAAGACCTGATCTTCCGAACGTTTCAACCTGGAATTAGATAGGTCGTTCAGTTCCGCCGTCGTCTCGTCCGAAATAAAAGTGTCCCGTTCATGGCAGCGCTCCGCCATGTAGCGGACCTTGGACAAAGAGCGAAATACCTCGGTAACGGTGAAAGATCCACCAGAAGATCTACGAAAAGATCCCCGAGGATCTCTAAGAGCTCGGTTGAAAATTAAGATAAGCCGGCGAGAAGCGATACCAGATGCCGACCCATTGGAAACGCTATCGTCGACGGAAACTAATTTCCGCAGAGCGGCGGGAGGGGCGCGGAAAATAAGTCGTTCGCCGATGAGAGGGGATTCGGATAGATCGGGCAGCGGGAAATTAAATAAGTTTTCGAACTGCAGCGGATCGGACCGGCCGCACTTCCTTCCGCGCGAACTTTCTCCGATCATTATTGTAGCCGTTAGAGGGAAAAACGAGCGAAAACGTAATTAATAGCGGCGGAACCCGGTTGTTAAACCTTCGAACCGCGATATCTCGTAATGGCCGAATGTACGGGTCGAGGCTGGCGCCCGTGGATTTATGGCACCGCCAACTGTACCGCGAAAAGTATCGACCTACCTTTCTATTCAAAATTTCCATTTTGCTCTGACCACGTTCATTAGACGGCGACTTTTTCTTGTAGGTCGATTTCGGTTGAGTTTTACTTGTAAAAGTAGAAGTATCGATCTACCTTTCTATTCAAAATTTCCATTTTGTTCTGACCACGTTCATTAGACGGCGACTTTTTCTTGTAGGTCGATTTCGGTTGAGTTTTACTTGTAAAAATAGAAGTATCGATCTACCTTTCTATTCAAAATTTCCATTTTGTTCTGACCACGTTCATTAGACGGCGACTTTTTCTTGTAGATCGATTTCGGTTGAGTTTTACTTGTAAAAGTAGAAGTATCGATCTACCTTTCTATTCAAAATTTCCATTTTGTTCTGACCACGTTCA